>NC_086448.1:265747168-266037168 GCF_028390025.1 Pseudophryne corroboree | reverse complement strand
AACCTTGTGAATTGACATTCATAGAAACCTAATATTTGGCGGCAAATAAGAATCACTTTGCCTATCTAGTCTGCCACTTTTTTACCATATTTTTACCTCAAACCTTATATGATCCTTATTTCTTTGTTAGGATATCCTTATGTCTATCCCATGCATGTTTAAATTGCTCTACTGTCTTATCTCTACCACCTCTGATGGGAGGCTATACACTTGTTCACTACCCTTTCTGTGAAGTAATTTTTCCAAAAATTTGCCCTGAATGTACCTCCCCTCCAGTTTCAGTGCATGTCCTCATGTTCTAATACTTTTCTTCATCTGAAGAAAGTTTCCCTTCTGGACTTTGTTATAACCCTTGATATATTTCAAAGTTTCTGTCATATCTCCCCTTTCCCTTCTCTGCTCCAAACTATTGAGATTTTTTTAGTCTATCTAGGTATGCTTTGTAGTGTGGGCCATGCACCATTTTAGTTGCTTTTTTTTTGTACAGTCTTTAATGTATTAATATACTTCTGAAAATATGGCCTCCAGAATTGAACACAATATTCTAAATGAGGCCATACCAATGACCTATACAGTGGCATTATTATTACTTCTTTCTTTCTGCTGTCGAATCCTCTCCCTATGCAACTAAGCATCTGACTAGCCTTCCTCATTGCTTTCTTACATTACTTACCTGCCTTTAAGTCACCTGAAATAGTGACTCCTAGATCCCTTTCCACCTCAGTAGTTTCCAGTATAGTGCCATTAATACTATATTTAGTCTTTGGAGTTTTGAGAGCCACAGGCTAAATATAATCTCATGTGGATGAGATCTTGACATGTACCATCTACCTAAACATTGTTGCAGACCAAGTACACTCCTTCATGACAGCTATATTCTCTGTGGCAGTGGCCTCTTTCAGCAAGATAATGCGCCCTGCCACCCTTCAAAAATTGTAGGAATGGTTTGCGGAACATGTCAGAGTTCAAGATGTTGACTTGGCCTCTAAATTGCTCAGATCTTAACCTGTCTCACTGTGGTGGAAAAACAAGTCCGAATGATGAAGGCACCATCTCACAACTTACAAACTGTGCCAAATACCACAGGACATCTTCAGATTAATGCATACATACATATATACATATATAGTTTTGCGGGGTGTAAACACACTCCCCATGCCAACCACATGTTGGTGAGAGGAGCAAGCCTGAAATAGGACTCCATAATCTTACCATTATCTGTCTTTTGGATTGTCTTCTGGCAGACCTAATGGGCTATACATAAATATACCAGCCCTGTCCCTTATTTGGCATCTGCAGTTAGACATTACACTTCAAGGGTCAATCGCAGGTCACCATGCTGATATTTAAAAGAATTACACTTCATAAACATAAAGGGTTACATGTTGCCTAATATCTGGTCTTGTAAACCATAGCATAATCACATATAATTTTATTTTTTTCCACATGCCATACCTTGGCTAATTTTCATCGACACAGAAAGCCAAGGAAAGGTGGTGTGGGCGTGGGAAAGGTGGATGGCAACCAAACACCCAGATTAAGATAAATAAAATACCCCACTTTGTAGAATTCTTGGGAGCCAATCTGACATTAGGAATTGCTCTTCTTGTGTCTACCAGCCAACAGATTCATTTTTTTTTTTAATCCGGTGAGAGTGGTCGAGTCACATTATTATGACCATCAGCTAATAGCCAGAGTTACCACCGACACACATCTGGTAGCGCCCAGGCTCATTTTGATGGTGAGCTGCTCCACTGTAGCATGTTGGTCAGCCTTTCACGTACCTTCATAGCAGACGTTCACATCTTACATTAATGGCATGTTGTGCTTTGCAGTTTCCATGTTGGTTATTTGCAATGGCGCCATTTGTCCAGTCACAATACACCTTTACCACGCAAACAGTTCACAAACTGCGCTATTTCAGAAATACTGCAACCCTTGACCCAAAAGCCAACATTCGTCCCTTCTTGTAACTCTGAAAAATCGCCCTTTTACCCATGACAGCAACAAGCGATGTGTGTGCAAACGGCCTATCGCACACCTTAAATACCCACCACGCCAGTGCACAACACATGACTTTCTTCATGCACTACTGACGTCAAATGTAGGAGATGTTCACAATAATGTGACTCGATCGTATATAATATATACATTTCTTTAAAAAAGTATTTAAGAAAAGAAAACTAGAATTAAAGGCAAACTGTTCACTTATACCCATGTCAACCTAATGACTGTAGCAACCATCTACCCACCACCCGTTCATGGAGAGGAAGGATAGAGGGCTATAAAGGAAAAGCAGTAGCGTTGAGTCACCATATAAATTGAGTTTATTACATGTAAACAGGGTCCCTTAATCGGAGCTATCCATGTGGAAAATCCCAAGTTCAGAAATGCCAGTCAACAAAAATTTATGAGCAGAGACCCCAGCATTTGTTTCAGGATGCAAATCAGTATTAACTCCATGCTGCAGCAAAAGGAGAACAATACTGCTACCAGAATGTATATTAGGAGACTGGGCGGAAAAGACTTAATTATACTTAATTATTCTGAATAAGAATTTGAATATAATGCAATTGCACAGGCAGATCTGTGATTGAGCATTCAAGTTGCAATAGAGTATAAAATACGGTAAGTAGTTAACATACAGTAAACCATATATTAGAACAATGGGAGAGGAGTGGGAAAAGGTGGGATCAAGAGGAGGTAAACTTTAATGGAGGTACTGTAGGGTGAATCAGCCACTGAATAAACATTTTCAGATTTAATACACGATAAGTTTTAAACTTCTCAATCATAACAAGGGTCTGGCTTTGATCATATCTGCACCTCTCCTGTTTTTCTGGCTGTAAATTTCTATTACTTCGATCCTTAAACCAAAAAATTATTTTGGAAGTAGACACTGAAATGATGAAGGTACAGGTCTCAAAATTGTTTTATTTTGTATCTTCTACATGTACCAGTCACTTAAACAGTATTTTCTTAACTTCATTCACTGGACAATACACCCAATAAACAGAAAAACTTTTCTGTTCAGCAGCTCCATTCCTACAGAAAAGGAGAGTTATGGTAGACTTACCATTGTTAACTCTCTTTCTGCGAGGTACACTGGGTTCCACAGGGAAACATCTTGATCCAGAGGCAACAGGCTAAAGCTTTAGCTGTCCCAGGATGCATTGGGGCCTCCTCCCCGCCTTCAGGCACTGAGAGCTCAGTTTCGTTAACCAGTCCAATGCAGGAGCAGGCAAGAGGGAAGGCAGATATTGGTCACATAGAACCACATTCTCACGACAGGAGAAGGTACCAGCGGCTAATGCCATACAACCAAAAGACACTAGGTGGGTCAGGGTGGGCGCCCTGTGGAACCCAATGTACCTCGCAGAAAGAGAGTTAACAATGGTAAGGTCTACCATAACTCTGCTTTTCTGCAGCAGGTTACATAGGTTTCCACAGGGAAAATACTGTCCTAAAGCAGTTCCTCAAGGGAGGGGACGCGCCTTAGCGGATGCGAGAATCCAGCGTCCAAAGGAAGCATCCTGGGAGGCGAAGGTATCAAAGCCATAGAACCTAGGAAACGTGTTCACCGAGGACCATATAGCCGCATTGCACAATTGTTCTGCGGACGCGCCACGCGGGCCGCCCAAGAAGGTCCTACAGACAGTGTAGAATGGTCTTTAATAGCAGCATGAGTAGGGAGTTCAGCCTGTGCATAAGCTTGTGCAATCACCATTCTAACCATCTGGCCAAGGTTTGCTTATTCGCAGGCCAGCCACACTTGTGGAATCCAAATAGGACAAAAAGGGCAGTCCTCTCCACATAGATACGGAAAGCCCTAACCACATCCATAGAACGTTTCTTTGGGAGATAAGTCCGAAGAGATAAAGGACAGAACCACAATCTCTTGGTTAAGGTAAAAGGATGACCCCACCTTAGGCAAATAACCTGGTCGAGTTCGCAGAAACACCCGGTCACGGTAAGATATTAAAAAGGGTCGACGACAGGACAAAGCGCCTAAGTCTGACACCCGTCTTGAAGAAGTAATAGCCAGCAAGAACAGGACCTTGGACGTGAGTCATTTAAGGTCCACTGATTCAAGAGGTTCAAATGGAGACTCTTGCAGGGGGTGTAGTACTGGTGACCGGCGGTCTCCTGACCGCCGGTCACCTTACAGACGCCGGGATCCCGGCAGCATACCGACGCCGGGATCCCGGCGGGGAGGGGCGAGTGCAGCAAGCCCCTTGCGGGCTCGGTGGCGACCTGCGGTCGCCACGGGTTCTATTCCCACTCTATGGGTGTCGTGGACACCCACGAGTGGAAAAAGTCCCTGTTGGTCGGCATGCCGACCATCGGGATAGTAAGCCGTCGGGCTCACGGAGGTCATGTGACTGTCGGTCAGCTGACCGGCAGTCACATGAATACCACCCCTTGCAGGACATGCAGTGCAACAGACAGATCCCATGGAGCCACAGGAGGAACATAGGGAGGCTGAATCCACAGGGCACCATGAGAGAAAGTACGAACTTCAGGTTTATACGCAATTTTTCTCTGAAACCATACCGACAAGGCAGATATGTGAACCTTGAGGAAGGCTAGACGAAGACCCAAGTCCAGGCCTCTTTGCAGAAAAGCCAGAATTCTGGAAGTTCTGAATCTATAGGCATTGTAATTCTTATCAGCACACCAAGTGAAGTAAGAATTCCAAACCCTGTAATAAATCCGGGCAGAGGCTAGTTTGAGGGCCTTCAACATAGTTTGAATCACCACCTCGGAAAATCCTTCGGCCCTCAGGAGTGATGCTTCAAGAGCCACGCCGTCAAAGCCAGTCCGTCCAGGTCTGTATAAAGACAAGAGCCCTGTACTAGGAGGTCTGGTCGCTGATGAAGTAAAAGGGAATGCCCTGTTGACAGACCCTGCAGGTCTGAGAACCAATGCCGTTTGAGCCACGCTGAAACGACTAGAAGTAGCATTTCTCCTCCTTGTTTGAACTTCCGTAGGACCCTGGGCAGGAGTGACACTGGAGGGAACACATAGGGCAGCCAAAAGTTCCATGGAACCGCCAGTGCATCCACGAACGCTGCTTGAGGATCCCTGGTAAGAAATCCGAAGACCGGAACCTTGTGATTGTGTCGAGATGCCATGAGGTCTAAGTCTAGTAGGCCCCATCTGTCCACTAGGAGATGAAAGACTTCTGGATGAAGACTCCACTCTCTGGCGTGCACGTCCTGGCGACTGAGAAAGTCCGCTTCCCAGTTTAGTATGCCCAGAATGAACACTGTCGATATGGCCCAATAAAAGAATGTTTGACACTTCCATCATTGCCATTTAGCTTCGAATGCCACCTTGATGGTTTATGTATGCCACCGTGGTGGCGTTGTCTGATCGTACTTGAATAGGCCTGTTCTGTACCAGAGGCAGGTCAAGAGATAGTGCATTGAACACTGCCCTCAGCTCCATAATATTTATTGGGAAGAGTGGTTCCTCCTTGGAGCAACACTCTTTTTAAGGTCGTTGGACCAACACTGGTCCCCATCCCCTCAGACTAGCGTCCGTTGTCAGCAGGACCCAGTCGAGGATCCAGAAGGGACGGCCCCTGCTCAATTGCTGGTCCTGGAGCCACCAGGGCAGCGACAGACGCACCTCTGGAGTTAAAAAGATCATGTGATATCTGATCCGATGAGGTAGGCCTTCCCACTTGGGACGGATTGACAGTTGCAGAGGGCGGGAATGAAATTGAGCGTACTCTACCATGTTGAAGGCCGACACCATCAGGCCGAGTACTTGCATCGCCAAGTGTAACGACACTCTGGGGCGACGAAGGAAGAATCTTATCCTGTCCTGAAGCTTCAGGACTTTGTCTTGAAACAGAAACAGTCTGACTGTGTGTGTCCAAGAGTGCCCCTAGGTGCACCATGCTCTGAGCTGGGACCAGCGAGGACTTCTTCAAATTGATTAGCCACCCATGGGCTTGCAGGAAGGTGGTCGTCAGTTGCAGATGAATGAGGAGGACCCAGAATCAGCAGGTCATCCAAGTACAGCAGGATTCAGATTCCCTGGCTACGGAGATGTGCCGTCATCACGGCCATGACCTTGGTGAAGATCGGAGGATCCGTAGCCAGTCCAAATGGCAGTGCCTGGAATTGGTAGTGAAGGCTGCCAATAGTAAACCGCAGGAACTGCTGACGCAACATGGCAATAGGAATACGCAGATATGCATCCTGTATATCCAGGGATACCATATAGTCTCCGGGTTCCATAGCCAGCACAATTGAGCGCAGCATTTCCATACGAAACCTGGACACTCTGACAAACTTGTTTAGAGATTTGAGGTTGAGTACATGCTGAAAAGACCCATTGGGTTTCGGGACCACAAACAGGGTTGAATAGTAACCTCTGCCTCTCTGGGACTGAGGTACCGGCACAACCACTCCTGTACTCAGGAGAGAACCCACAACCGTTTGTAGAGCTTGCGCCTTTAATGGATCCGAAGGGAGAGCCGTAGTGCAGAACTGGCAAGGGGGACGTCTCTTGAAAGAGACAGCGTACCCATGAGAGACAACTTCCAGTACCCATGCGTCTGAACCAGACCTGGGCGAACAGTAGAAATTGGCCTCCCACCCTGGGGTCCCCCAGGGGGAGGCCCGCCCCATCATGCAGCAGGTTTGTCATGTTTTGAAGCAAGCTGACTGGCTGTCCAGGATTGTTTCGCCTTGGGCTTTGTGGTTTTGGGAGCACGAGATTGTCTCGGGTATGACTGACCCTTTGCTTTCCTTTGAGGCCGAAAGGAACGAAAAGTGGTTCCTTTAGCCTTCTGTGCAGATGGATTAGTAGTTGAGAGAAAAGCAGTCTTAGTAGCTGCTAATTCAGACACAACTTTATTTAGGTCCTCCCCAAACAAAATGTTCTCAGTAAAGGGGAGTATCTCCAAGGTCTTTTTGGAATCTAGGTCTACTTTCCACGACCTCAACAAAAGTATGCAGCGAGTCAGGACAGACGTGGATGACGCCTCCTGAATGTAATAGGCGGCGGTGGTAATGTGAGACAGGTATTGTCTGGCATTGTCAGAAATATCATCGGGCAGCTCTTCCTCTAACGCCTGAATCCACGCTTCAGTACCTTTTGCAGCCCACGAGGCAGCTATAGTGGGTCTATGAATAGCCCCTGTAAGGGAGTAGATAGATATCAAGCATTCCTCCACAAGCTTATCTGTCGGATCCTTCAGTGAGGTGACAGTAGTGACAGGCAGAGTGGACGACACCACGCCATTAGTTACACAACTCTGCAAGGAGAGGATAGCGAGCCAAGGCCCATTTAGGCAAGGGGAATTTCTTCCCTGGATTAGACCAGGGTTCCCGCTTGATGTCCACGAGATGGTCAGGAGGGGTAACAGTTTTAACCACCTTCTGTAGTTTAAACTTATCAGTTTTCTTTGCCACAGTAGTGGAATCCTCATCATCAGAGATTTGTAGGATATGCTTAAGAGCAACCACTAAGGCAGGGAAACCAATTTGCAAGGGAGAATGCTCGTCAGTAACACAGGATTCAGTATCTGATGGGACCGTATGCTCCCCCTCCTCCTCCTTTTTGTGAATTGTGAGGAGGACGTAGCCCGCTTAGATAATTCAGGGACACGACAGTGGCCAGGGGTAGAATTATGTCTAACCAGAGACTGATTCAGTTGCTTAAGACAAATTTTCCGCCCAAGGCGGATTAACCATAGGGTCAATTTGTGGTGGTAGTGGCACCGGTGTTCCTATAGGGAGTACTAGGCGTTCCACCAGAGTACCCAGCAGGGTGATGAACGCAGCCCAGGGTGGCTCCTGTGTAGATATAGGAGCTGCAGACTGACTGGGAGGCGCATAGCAAGTAATACACAGACCATCATACAACAACACTTCCCCATCTGGTAAATCCCTGGAGCATGCTCTGCATGATGCAGGAGCTTCCACTGATTTACTGCCCTTTCTGTTAGACATTATGAGATAAATGCAACAGGGCAATTTAGTACGATTAAAGACAGACAAAAAACACCAATACCTGCGGATAGAACCTGGTATTATGCGACTGTAACACAGTAGAATATATGTATTTGATAAATACTGTGTAATACTATATTATAAGACCCAAACGCACCTAGCCCAGGGTACAGAATATAGTGACAGTTATATCTGGGAAACACAGAGTTAAACCACACAGCAGATACAGGCACACAGTCACAGTCAAAACAGAAATGATCACAATAAAGCTGCACCGGATAAGACCCAAACGCACCTAGCCCAGGGTACAGAATATAGTGACAGTTATATCTGGGAAACACAGAGTGAAACCACACAGCAGATACAGGTGCACACAGTCACAGGCAATGCAGAAATTATCACAATAAAGCTGCACCGGACTAGTATCCTAGACCGGAGGTATATATTATAATACTAGTACAATATATTCTATAACAGTTACACTTTTTCTTAACTAACGCTGTCTGTATAAAGACATGTAGAATACTCAAGTGTTTGTAAAGTCAAAGCGCTGTATACAGGTGGCTTTACAAGGGAGACCTTGCCCTGCAATCCTGGAGACCAGCCCAGCTATGCTCAGAAGATAGCGCTTAGCGTCTCAGTCAGGGAGAGAGGAAGAGTGTGAGGCAGCTCCAGGGCAGGAAATCTGCGAGAAGATGGTGCTCTGGGGCGGGGGAGGGGCTACAGGTCAAGCGCCACCTCCCCTATATGCTTGACTTCCACCCCAGGTACTAGTGAGCCTTATTAAATGGGGCGTTAGTACACCCGGCCTGTGCTCTATTGCCCGGGTGGTCTAGTGGGGTCCCTGCCCAGTGACAGTGTCCACACCAGCGCCGCGACCCGTCTGCCTAGGTCGTGAACAGAATACGATTAAATGGCAGGTCCCACCTGGGGTACCCTATTACCTCCTCCCCGTAGCAGCCACGTGAATCAGGAGAGCAGTCTGCAACTCTGTGCCTAAGCAGTGACTCCTCCGTTGCAAGTACCCGGTAACCAGGACGCGGGAGTATGCAATGCCACCTGGGAGGTGATGGAGCTGCAGTGCTGAATGTCACACTGACATACAGCACTGACAGCCCAGCCAGAAAAGAAATCTTCTTTCAGAAAAACTGTTCAGGGCTGCCCAGTGCAGCCCTCCTGTTAGGTGACCTGCTGCTGCAGGAACCAACTCAAAACTGGGCTCACAGTGCCTGGAGGCGGGGTTATAGATGCCCCCCCCCCCCCCCAATGCATTCTGGGACAGCTAAAGCTTTAGCCTGTTGGTGCCTCTGGATAAATATCCACTCTACACCCCCGATGTTTTCCCTGTGGAAACCAACGTAACCTGCTGCAGAAATGGTTACACTGTACTGTTCATAACAGGAAGTCAAAAACATGTCAATGAATGCTCTGGATTATGTGGCAGAAATATGTAACAGATGGTGAGGGTACGGCCTTATTACTTAGGGACCCGCCTTTGTCAGCATAGGTTCTTCATGCCTAGAGTAGCTTTCTAATTCTGGTGTATGTCCAGGTAATTTATGATGTATGATTATATGGACTGTCTTCATAAAGTATAATGTATGTATATATGGACTGCAGTCAGATGATGTTCTAACAACACTAACTAATCCAACTTCATCTATCTCTCATTTACTCCAAGAGATTGATTGTTCTGGCAGACATTCTGGTTGTAAGATTAACCCGCTGAAAATGGAGTGTCTTCATTTTTATCTTTTAGAGACCGCACAAGCAACCCTTTCGGGCTGCTTCCCGTTCTAATGGCGCCGTAAAAAGAAATTATCTGGGAATATAACTAAATGCCTTCTCAACCTATTTCCGGGGGTTGTAGCTATGTGACCACCGGTCAAAATACCTCTCCCTACATCCCACCACCTTGCCGACTAGCAGGGACTATTCTCACTCGTGGGTGTCCATGATACCCATAGTGTCGGAATACAACCTCTAGCAAGCGCAGCTCGCCACCAAGCCCTCCAACCTGTTCCAGATACAGGTTGGAGGGGATACTAAGAAACGGGCACTTTTAAGCACATCTGGGACTGTTCTAAACTGATCCCCACTTGAAGGGCTGTTTGCCTTCTGTTGTCCTCTCTTTTGAAACTAGAGTTCCCTCTCTCCCCCAGGTTCCTCTTTCTGCCACTAAATATTCCTGCAGCTACAAAGCATCAAAATGTAGCATCAGACATGTAGCTCTAGCTGCCACCTGTTTCTGCCTGGCGTCAGCCTTCATCCCCGTACATGCTCGCAATCACTAATAGAATTTGGCACATATATCAGATGGAATACATAACAAGTATTTGCATAACTCCACCACCTCTTTTATTATGGTTTGGGAGCCCTGGGTCTCATGTTTTGGTGTGCGCCCTCCTTTCTATTTATAATTATCATCTCCCTGCTGTCATAGACAACCTTCCTTCCTCTCATCATCTCCCCTTCTTCTCTGGTGGTGAGCCACCCATCATACTTTTCCTTTCCTTTCCCTTTTTCTTGGTCTCTCTTTCTTTCCTTTTGGTACTTTATAATGAATGACACTTTCTACTGGTTCGGTTTTCCTGGGCCTATGTCGTGGCTTTTTGTCAGAATTTTTTGGCCTTTGTGTTTTGACTTGCTTGTATCTGCTTGACTTGAGCTGTCATTACAATTAATTAAAATAAAAAATAACCCAGGTCCAGTAACACCAGTATATATTAGGGTCGGGCCCGGGAAAGATCCAGGAAAGGGTGCAGTGTAAACGAGTGACCTGGGTCATCTGACCAGGTCCTGTTAAAACCCTATGTAGAGCCATTTTGGAGATATCATCTCCAAGCATTCGCATAACCCAAACCCAGCCTGCGGTGTGAACAGTGTTTCAAGCCGCTGTGACACAGCTTGTAACCGGCATTCAGTTACTGTGGTCAGGAACAGGTTATAGATGGAAAAGAGGTATAATCTAAAATCCATGCATTGCAACAGTGGTATCCAGATTAGCATCCCCAAAAGCTAAGCGCGTTAAATCTCAATTTGGATGGGCTAAAGTGGCAGATACTGCACACAGACTCACCAAAATAGGACAGTTGAAAATTGGACAAATGTCCCTTAATGGGCACAACCTACCTATATTCTAATGGTTATTTTGCAGCAGGACAACATGCACGTCACCTCAACCTTCATCCATAAATGTAACAAGTAGTAAGGTGTACTTCAATATTCTCCAAAGTCAAAAGCTCTCAATCCAATAAAGTACCTACTGGATGTGGTGGAACAGACAGTCACAACACTGCTGTCCAGCCAACAGATCTTCAACAATTGCATGATGAGATCATATATGAACCAGAATCTACAAGGAATGCTTCCAGCAGCTTGTGAATCCACACATTGAGTTGATGCTATTCTGGGGGCAAAGAGTGGTCATACTTAGCACTAAAAAGGTGTACATAATGAAGAGGCCACTGAGTATTTTGACAAAAGCATATGTACCTGTCGAAAATATGTACCCGTGTTTCTGGTTTTTCTATCTACTCCTATTAACTACTTCTTTCTCTCTGCAGCTTAACTCTGTTACAGTAAATAATGTGTTCGTATGACATCTTAGATGACTGTAGAGTTGTCAATCAAGACACCAGAAAAAATAGAATTTTAATACCTACCGGTAAATCCTTTTCTCTTAGTCCGTAGAGGATGCTGGGGACACTTTAAGAATGATGGGGTATAGACGGGATCCGCAGGAGACATGGGCACTTTAAGACTTTTAAAGGGGTGTGAACTGGCTCCTCCCTCTATGCCCCTCCTCCAGACTCCAGTTATAGGAACTGTGCCCAGGGAGACGGACATTTCGAGGAAAAGGATTTATTGTTAAACTAAGGTGAGATACATACCAGCTCACACCTCAAGCACGCCGTACAACATGGCATTCAACATAACGCAAGTCAACGGCATGTACAACATCAGCAACAGGCTGACTATAAACGTAACACAACATGTGTGTAACCATAACTAATAACTGCAGATACAGTATGCACTGGGACGGGCTCCCAGCATCCTCTATGGACTAAGAGAAAAGGATTTACCGGTAGGTATTAAAATCCTATTTTCTCATACGTCCTAGAGGATGCTGGGGACACTTCAAGAACCATGGGGTTTATACCAAAGCTCTAGAATGGGCGGGAGAGTGCGGATGACTCTGCAGCACCGACTGACCAAACATGAGGTCCTCATCAGCCAGGGTATCAAACTTGTAGAACTTCGCAAAGGTGTTTGAACCCGACCAAGTAGCCGATCGGCAAACTTGTAAAGCCGAGACTCCCCGGGTAGCCGCCCAGGATGAGCCCACCTTTCTGGTAGAATGGGCTTTCACCGATTTCGGTAACGGCAATCCAGCCGTAGAATGAGCCTGCTGAATCATATGACAGATCCAGCACGCAATAGTCTGCTTGGAAGCAGGAACCCCAATTTTGTTGTGAGCATACAGGACAAACAGAGCCTCCGTTTTCCTAAACTGAACCGTTCTGGCCACAAATTTTCAAAGCTCTGACTACGTCAAGAAACTTTGATTCCGGCAAGGCGTCAGTAGCCACTGGTACCACAATAGGTTGGTTCAAGTGGAACGACGAAACCACTTTCGGCAAAAACTGCTGACGAGTCCTCAACTCTGCTCTATCTTCATGGAAGATCAAATAAGGGCTCTTGTGAGACAAGGCCGCCAATTCAGACCCCCGCCTGGCGGATGCCAAGGCCAACAGCATGACCACTTTCCAAATGAGAAATTTCAACTCCACCGTTTGTAAAGGTTCAAACCAATGAGATTGAAGGAATTGCAATACCACGTTAAGATCCCACGGTGCCACAGGGGGCACAAAGGGAGGTTGGATGTGCAACACGCCTTTCACAAAAGTCTGAACTTCTGGAAGGGAGGCCAATTGTTTTTGGAAGAAAACCTATAAGGCTGAAATTTGTACTTTAATGGAGCCCAGCTTTAGGCTCGCATCCACACCGGCTTGTAGAAAATGGAGAAAACGTCCAAACTGAAATTCTTCCGTAGGAGCCTTCTTGGATTCACACCAAGACACGTATTTTCTCCAAATATGGTGTTAATGTTTCAACATTACTCCTTTCCTGGCCTGAATAAGAGTGGTGATGACTTCCTTGGGAATACCCTTTCGGGCTAGGATCCGGCGTTCAACCTCCAAGCCATCAAATGAAGACACGGTAAGTCTTGGAACACGCACGGCCCCTGCTTTAACAGATCCTCCCTCAGAGGAAGAGGCCAGGGGTCTCTTATGAGTATGTCCTGAAGATCTGGATACCAAGCCCTCCTTGGCCAGTCTGAAACAATGAGGATCGCTTGAACCTTTGTTATGCTTACGATCTTTATCACTTTTGGAATGAGAAGAAGCGGAGGAAACACGTACACCGACTGAAACACCCACGGTGTCATTAGGGCGTCCACTGCTATTGCTTGAGGGTCTCTCGACCTGGAACAATATCTCTGAAGTTTCTTGTTGAGGCGAGACGCCATCATGTCTATTTGAGGAATTCCCCAAAGACTTGTCACTTCTGCAAAGACCTCTTGATGAAGACCCCACTCTCCTGGATGGAGACCGTGTCTGCTGAGGAAGTCTGCTTCCCAGTTGTCCACTCCTGGACTGAAGATCGCTGACAGAGCGCTTGTATGCCTTTCCGCCCAACGGAGAATCTTTGTGGCCTCTGCCATAGCCGCTCTGCTCTTTGTTCCGTCCTGGCGGTTTATGTACGCTACTGCTGTTATGTTGTCCGACTGAATCAAGACGGACTGATTGCGAAGTAGACATTCCGCTTGTAGAAGGCCGTTGTGAATGGCCCTTAACTCCATAATGTTTATGTGTAGACACATTTCCTGGCTTGACCATCTTCCCTGAAAATTTTCCCCCTGTGTGACTGCTCCCCAGCCTCGGAGACTCGCCTCTGTGGTCACTAAGATCCAGTCCTGGATTCCGAACCTGCGTCCCTCTAGGAGGTGAGAGCTGTGCATCCACCACAGGAGTGAGATTCTGGTCTTGGAAGACACAGTTATCCTTCGGTGCATGTGCAGATGGGACCCGGACCACTTGTCCAACAGGTCTCACTGAAACACTCTGGCATTGAATCTGCCAAACTGAATGGCCTCGTAGGCCGCCACCCTCTTCCCCAGCAACCGAGTGCATTGATGGATTGATACTCTTGGCGGTTTCAGGATTTGTTTGACCAGGTTCTGAATTTCCAGAGCCTTTTCCACTGGAAGAAAAACTCTGTAATTCTGTGTCCAGAATCATTCCCAAAAACGACAGCCGTCTCGTCGGAACAAACTGTGATTTTGGCAAGTTTAGGAGCCAACCATGTTGCTGCAGAATTGTCAGGGACAGCGTAATGTTCTGTAGTAATTGTTCCCTGGATCTCGCCTTTATCAGGAGATCGTCCAAGTACGGGATAATTGTGACTCCTTGCTTGCGTAGGAGAATCATCATTTCGGCCATTACTTTGGTGAAAACCCTCGGAGCCATGGACAGACCAAACGGCAACGTCTGAAATTGGTAATGAGAATCCCGAACTGCAAACCTCAGGTAAGCTTGATGTGGGGGATAAATGGGAACATGCAAGTAGGCATCCTTTATGTCTACCAACACCATAAAATCCCCCTCCTCCAGACTGGAGATCACTGCCCGGAGAGATTCCATCTTGAATTTGAATTTTTTTTTTTTTTTAAGGTAGAAATTGAGGGATTTGAGGTTCAGGAGTGGTCTGACTGAGCCGTCCGGCTTCGGGACCACGAATGGGCTCGAATAAAAGCCTTCTCCCTGTTGTGTCGGGGGAACCCCCGACAAGGACTTGATTGTGACACAATTTTTGTATTGCGGCGCATACCACCTCCCTGTCTGGAAGAGAAGCTGGTACGGTCGACATGAAAAATCGGTGAGGAGGAACGTCTTGAAACTCCAGTTTGTACCCCTGGGACACTATTTCTAAGACCCATGGGTCCAGGGCCGAACGAGCCCAGAACTGACTGAAGAGCCCGAGACGTGCCCCCACCGGTGCGGACTCCCGCAGAGGAGCCCCAGCGTCATGCGGTGGACTTGGCAGAAGCCGGGGAGGACATCTGCTCCTGGGAACTGGCCACGGCCGGTGATCGTTTACCTTTTCCCTTTCCTCTCGTAGCAAGAAAGGAAGCCCCTCGGCCCTTTCTGTATTTATTGGGCCGAAAGGACTGCATCTGATAGTGGTGTGCTTTCTTTTGTGGTGCAGGCACATAAGGTAAAAATTATGACTTACCAGCGGTAGCCGTAGATACCAAATCAGCGAGGCCGTCACCAAACAATACACCACCTTTATACGGTAGAGACTCCATAGCTTTCTTAGAGTCAGCATTAGCATTCCATTGATGAATCCACAATGCTCTCCTAGCTGAGACTGCCATGGCATTGGCCCTTGATCCCAAGAGGCAAATATCCCTCGCAGCTTCCTTTGGGTAGACTGCAGTGTCCCTGATATGACCTAGTGTCAATATAACGCTATCCCTATCCAGGGTATCCATTTCAGATTACAAGTTATCCGCCCATTTTTCGATAGCACTACTCACCCACACAGATACAATGGCTGGTCTGAATAGCGTACCCGTGGTGACATAAATGGATTTCAAAGTATTTTCCTGTCTACGATCCGCAGGATCCTTTAGGGCTGCCCTGTCAGGGGACGGAAGAGCCACCTTTTTGGACAGCCGTGATAGAGCCTTGTCCACAATGGGGGGTGACTCCCATTTTTCCCTATCCCCAGAGGGAAATGGATACGCCACTACAATCCTTTTGGGAATCTGAATTTTTTTGTCTGGATCTTCCCAAACCTTTTCACAAAGCGTATTCAGTTCATGAGAGGGAGGAAATGTTACCTCAGGTTTCTTCCCTTTATACATACAGACCCTAGAATCAGGAACAGCAGGGTCCTCAGTGATATGTAATTCATCTTTTATAGCCACAATCATGTACTGAATGCTCTTTGCCAGTTTTGGATCTAATCTGGCATCACTATAGTCGACACCAGAGTCAGTGTCTGTGTCGGTATCCGTGTCTGCCAGCTGGGCAAATAAACGTTTTTGTGACCCCGAGGGGGTCTGGACTTGAAACAACACATCCTCTATGGATTTCTTCCAAACCTGGTTCTGAGACTCAGATTTATCTAATCTTTTATTTATCAGAGCCACATTAGCATTCAAGGCACTCAAAACATTCACCCAATCCGGTGCCGACAGGGTCACTCCAACAGCCATTTGTGTCCCTAACATAGTCTCCATCTGGGAAGAGCACTCCGTCTCAGACATGCCGACACACGTGCAACCACCACACGCAGACACACTGGGCCTACAGGGGACAGACCCACAGTAAAGCCTGTCAGAGAGACACAGAGGGAGCTAATGGTGTCCTGTAGCCAAAGAAGCATAGCCTTTAAACTCACAGAAGTAGGTCTGACTTCTCTCCTTTAAGTCCCACAATGCAGGGAGACTGTTGCCAGCAGTTCTCCCTGAACATAAAAAACCTAACAAAGTATTTTCAGAGAAACTCAGTAGAGCTCCTCAGAGTGCACCCAGTCTGCCTGGGCACAGATTCTAAACTGGAGTCTGGAGGAGGGGCATAGAGGGAGGAGCCAGTTCACACCCCTTTGAAAGTCTTAAAGTGCCCATGTCTCCTGCGGATCCCGTCTATACCCCATGGTTCTTGAAAGGTCCCCAGCATCCTCTAGGACGTATGAGAAATAGGAAAAAGCCATCATGAAATCTGCAGCTATATCAGTCATAGACTGTGCACAACGGACTCTATGGGCCGGATTCAAATGTGTGCTCCCCCCTCTGGTCCGCTATCGCGCCCGCCGGCATGCTAATTTTACTGCCGCCGGGCGCGACATAATAAATTTCAGCCCCAGAGGTAGCGAGCTGAAATGCATGTAAAGAGACCTATGTACAATCGTGCTCATTAGTCGGGTTTAGGTACTTTGCGCGAGTAAACCAGACTGTACTGGGCGCGATAGGGGCGAAAACAGGAGACTTGAATATCGCCCCCCATCTCCCGTCACTTTAGACAGAAGATAAGGTGCCCGTTAACATTTGAATCCAGCCCTATATGTCTATGAACGGTGTCGTTCACAAACATATCGCTGGTACACACTCGTTGATGCACCCATGATATATCAGCCATTCAACTGAACAGCCAATTTATCGGCCAGTGCATACCCAGCTTAACTCATAAATGCCACTTGGTAAACGACCAATCTCCTCTAAAAGTGGATGTATATAAATATATATGAGTATATATGTAGGCTTACATTTAAACAGAAAGTAGTGGGGGGGGAATCCTGACAGATCAATAACCATAATGTAAAAAAATGAGTAATGTGTTTGCATCTTATGATTAAACAGTACAAGCAGCAGGCAGACACTGCAGCAGCACTTCTCTAACTTTCTCCCTTTGTGCAGAACCGAAAAATAACCAATTGATAAGTAGCAACAGCAGTTATAGCAATGTGAGCAATAACTATTGTATTTGGTTCCTAAAAGGTTAACAGCTTACCCCTAACTTACAGCACAGTATAAGGTGCACGCTATGTATGTATACAAACATGGTGTGACAAAATACCATTTACAATAACCCTTAAGAAAATAAAAAGTCTGAATATGTTTCAGTTGTATAACACTTTTCAAGTTCATTGGACTCCCAGACAAAAGGAGTGAGCTGATATTCTCAAAACTGTGGAAGGGAATTAATATCCTTGAAAGAGCAATTTCCCCAACAGGAGCCTATAGCATACTGCTTAAATCTGCAGTGCGCTACAGGCCTCCCAGGCAAGAAAGGGATTACACTGAACTTCCACTTGCAAACAAAATAGACTTGTATTCCCCCCTTCATCGCCCCATGGCTGCCACGATCAGATCACTTGGTCATGACCTATTCAAACAAGACTTGCTTGTTCTCACACTTTAAAACGTATGGAATCTCAAAGTGCAGCCAGGTGATGCAGAGACTTATTGAACCGTTGCCCAAGAGGAATGGAAAAGCTCTAGCAGCCACTGAGGCAGGGACAGTCCATGTGGGAATATTTCATTGCTCCTACACTAGGGCCCCCAGAGCTTCAAGCTGTACAGGGCTGGCATAAAAGTAGGAAATATTAGGAATGTTATAAACATCACAAACTGATGCATAGCAATGTCAGATCATCTATTGTATGCTTCTAATACAGCAATGTTTCTCAACGTTTGTTTTAGGACCATCTTATGAGGAAAATGCACTTCCCTAAAGTGCACACATTTATCCCAAAAGGATCCGGTCTGAAGATCGACACTGTCTACGTCGACAATGTTTAGGTCGACCACTATAGGTCGACAGTCACTAGGTCGACAGGGTCTGAAGGTTGACAGGGTTTCTAGGTCGACAGGTCAAACGGTCGACATGAGTTTTTCACATTTCTCTATCGTCCTAAGTGGATGCTGGGGTTCCTGAAAGGACCATGGGGAATAGCGGCTCCGCAGGAGACAGGGCACAAAAAAGTAAAGCTTTTACCAGATCAGGTGGTGTGCACTGGCTCCTCCCCCTATGACCCTCCTCCAGACTCCAGTTAGATTTTTGTGCCCGGCCGAGAAGGGTGCAATCTAGGTGGCTCTCCTAAAGAGCTGCTTAGAGAAAGTTTAGCTAGGTTTTTTATGTTACAGTGATTCCTGCTGGCAACAGGATCACTGCAGCGAGGGACTGAGGGGAGAAGGAGTCAACTCACCTGCGTGCAGGATGGATTGGCTTCTTGGCTACTGGACATCAAGCTCCAGAGGGACGATCACAGGTACAGCCTGGATGGTCACCGGAGCCGCGCCGCCGGCCCCCTTGCAGATGCTGAAGACAGAAGAGGTCCAGAATCGGCGGCTGAAGACTCCTGCAGTCTTCTAAAGGTAGCGCACAGCACTGCAGCTGTGCGCCATTTTCCTCTCAGCACACTTCACACAACAGTCACTGAGGGTGCAGAGCGCTGGGGGGGGCGCTCTGAGAGGCAAATAAAAACCTTATTAGAGGCAAAAAATACCTCACATATAGCCCACAGAGGCTATATGGAGATATTTAACCCCTGCCTAACTTCAAAAATAGCGGGAGACGAGCCCGCCGAAAAAGGGGCGGGGCCTATCTCCTCAGCACACAGCGCCATTTTCTCTCACAGAAAAGCTGGAGAGAAGGCTCCCAGGCTCTCCCCTGCACTGCACTACAGAAACAGGGTTAAAACAGAGAGGGGGGGCACTGATTTTGGCGATATTGTATATATATAAAAGATGCTATAAGGGAGAAACACTTATATAAGGTTGTCCCTATATAATTATAGCGTTTTTGGTGTGTGCTGGCAGACTCTCCCTCTGTCTCCCCAAAGGACTAGTGGGTCCTGTCCTCTGTCAGAGCATTCCCGGTGTGTGTGCTGTGTGTCGGTACGTGTGTGTCGACATGTATGAGGACGATGTTGGTGAGGAGGCGGAGAAATTGCCTGTAATGGTGATGTCACTCTCTAGGGAGTCGACACCGGAATGGATGGCTTATTTAGAGAATTACGTGAGAATGTCAACACGCTGCAAGGTCGGTTGACGACATGAGACGGCCGACAATCTATTAGGACCGGTCCAGGCGTCTCAGAAACACCGTCAGGGGTTTTAAAAACGCCCATTTACCTCAGTCGGTCGACACAGACACAGACACGGACACTGAATACAGTGTCGACGGTGAATAAACAAACGTATTTCTCATTAGGGCCACACGTTAAGGGCAATGAAGGAGGTGTTACGTGTTTCTGATACTACAAGTACCACAAGAAAGGGTATTATGTGGGAGTGAAAAAACTACCTGTAGTTTTTCCTGAATCAGATAAAATAAAATGAAGTGTGTGATGATGCGTAGGGTTACCCCGATAGCAAATATTGGCGTTATACCCTTTCCCGCCAGAAATTAGGGTACGTTGGGAAACACCCCTTAGGGTGATAAGGCGCTCACACGCTTATCAAGTGGCGTTACCGTCTCCAGATACGGCCGCCCTCAAGGAGCCAGCTGATAGGAAGCTGGAAAAATATCCTAAAAAGTATATACACACATACGGTGGTTATACTGCGACCAGCGATCGCCATCAGCCTGGAGATGCAGTGCTGGGTTGGCTTGGTCGGATTCCCTGACTGAAAATATTTTATTCATGTAGAGCATTTAATAGGATGCATTCTATATATATGTATGTGAGATGCACAGAGGGATATTTGCTCTCTGGCATCAAGATAAGTGCGTTGTCCATATCTCCCAGAAGATGTCAGGGACACGACAGTGGTCAGGTGATACAGATCCCATACGGCAGATGGAAGTATTGCTGTATAAAGGGAAGGAGTTATTTGGGGGTCGGTCCATCGGACCTGGGGACCACAGCAACAGCTGGGAAATCCAACCTTTTTTACCCCAAGTTACATCTCAGCTAAAAAAGACACCGTCTTTTCAGCCTCAATCTTTCCTTTCCCATGAGGGCATGCAGGCAAAAGGCCAGTCATATCTGCCCAGACAGAGGTAAGGGAAGTAGACTGCAGCAGGCAGCCCTTTCCCAGGAAAAGAAGCCCTCCACCGCGTCTGCCAAGTCCTCAGCATGACGCTGGGGCCGTGCAAGCGGACTCAAGGTGGGGGGGTAGTCTCAAGAGTCTCAGGGCGCAGTGGGATCACTCGCAAGTTGACCCCTAGATCGTACGAGTATTATCCCAGGGGTAAAGATTGGAGAGTCGAGACATCTTCTCCTCGCAGGTTCCTGAAGTCTGCTTTACCAACGGCTCCCTCCGACAGGGAGGCAGCATTGGAAACAATTCACAAGCTGTATATCCAGCAGGTGATAATCAAAGTACCCCTCCTACGACAAGGAAAAGGGTATTATTTTTCCACACTATATTGTGGTACTGAAGCCAGACGGCTTGGTGACACATAGTCTAAATCTAAAATGTTTTGAACACTTACATAAAAGGTTCAAATCGAGATAAAGTCACTCAGAGCAGTGATAGCGAACCGGAAAAAAGGGGACTATATGGTGTCCCTGGACATCAAGGATTACCTCCATGTCCAAATTTTGTCCTTCTCATCAAGGGTACCTCTGGTTCGTGGTACAGAACTGTCAATATCAGTTTCAGACGATGCCGTTTGAATTATCCACGGCACCCCGGGCCTTTTTACCAAGGTAATGGCCGAAAAGATGTTTCTTCAAAGAAAAAAGGCATCTAAATTATCCCTTACTTGCACGACCTAAAAAGGGCAAGTTCCAGAGAACAGTTGGAGGTCGGAAGAGCACTATCTAAAGTAGTTCTTCGACGGCACGACTGGATTCTAAATATTCCAAGAATCGCAGCTGTTTTCCGACGATACGTCTGCTGTTCCTAGGGATGATTCTGGACACGGTTCAGAAAAAGGTTTTTCTTCCCGAGGAAAAAGCCAAGGAGTTATCCGACCTGTCAGGAACCTCCTAAAACCAGGAAAGGTGTCTGTATATCAATGCACAAGAGTCCTGGGAAAAATGGTGGCTTTTTACGAAGCAATTCCATTCGGCAGATTCCATGCAAGAATTTTCCAAAGGGATCTGTTGGACAAATGGTCAGGGTCGCATCCTCAGATGCACCTGCGAATAACCCTGTCGCCAAGGACAAGGGTATATCTTCTGTGGTGGTTGCAAAAGGCTCATCTATTGGAGGGCCGCAGATTCGGCATACAGGATTTGATCCTGGTGACCACGGACGCCAGCCTGAGAGGTTGGGGAGCAGTCACACAAGGAAGAAACTTCCAGGGGGTATGGACGAACCTGGAAAAGTCTCTTCACATAAACATTCTGGTACTAAGAGCAATCTAAAATGCTCTAAGCCAGGCGGAACCACTCCTGCAAGGAAAACCGGTGTTGATTCAGTCGGACAACATCACGGCGGTAGCCCATGTAAACAGACAGGGCGGCACAAGAAGCAGGAGTGCAATGGCAGAAGCTGCCAAGATTCTTCGCTGGGCGGAGAATCACGTAATAGCACTGTCAGCAGTGTTCTTCCCGGGCGTGGACAACTGGGAAGCAGACTTCCTCAGCAGACACGATATTCACCCGGGAGAGGGGGGTCTTCATCCAGAAGTCTTCCACATGCTAATAAACTGTTGGGAAAGACCAATGGTAGACATGATGGCGTCTCGCCTCAACAAGAAACTGGACAAGTATTGCGCCAGGTCAAGAGATCCACAGGCAATAGCTGTGGACGCACTGGTAACACCTTGGGTGTACAAATCAGTATATGTGTTTCCTCCTCTGCCTCTCATACCAACGGTATTGAAGATTATACGGTGAAGAGGAGTAAGAACAATACTAGTGGCTCCGGATTGGCCAAGAAGGACTTGGTACCCGGAACTTCAAGAGTTGGTCACGGACGACCCGTGCCCTCTACTTCTGAGAAGGGACCTGCTACAACAGGGTCCCTGTCTCTTTCAAGACTTACCGCGGCTGCGTTTGACGGCATGGCGGTTGAACGCCAGATCCTAAAAGGGAAAGGCATTCCAGAAGAAGTCATTCCTACCTTGATTAAGGCAAGGAAGGAAGTCACCGCGAAACATTATCACCGCATTTGGCGAAAATATGTCGCGTGGTGCGAGGATCGGAGTGTTCCGACGGAGGAATTTCAACTGGGTCGTTTCCTACATTTCCTACAATCAGGATTGTCTATGGGTCTCAAATTGAGATCTATTAAGGTTCAAATTTCGGCCCTGTCAATATTCTTCCAAAAAAGAATTGGCCTCAGTTCCTGAGGTACAGACTTTTGTTAAAGGAGTACTGCATATACAGCCTCCTGTGGTGCCTCCGGTGGCACCGTGGGATCTAAATGTAGTTTTAGATTTCCTCAAATCCCATTGGTTTGAACCATTGAATAAGGTGGATTTTAAATATCTCACATGGAAAGTGACTATGTTACTGGCCCTGGCTTCCGCCAGGAAAGTATCTGAATTGGCGGCTTTATCTTATAAAAGCCCTTATCTAATCTTCCATTCGGATAGGGCAGAACTGAGGACTCGTCCGCATTTTCTCCCTAAGGTGGTATCAGCGTTTCACCTGAACCAACCTATTGTGGTGCCTGCGGCCACTGGCGACTTGGAGGACTCCAAGTTGTTGGACGTTGTCAGAGCCTTAAAAATATACATTTCAAGGACGGCTGAAGTCAGAAAATCTGACCCGCTGTTGATACTATATGCACCCAACAAGTTGGGTGCCCCTGCTTCTAAGCAGACGATTGCTCGTTGGATTTGTAACACAATTCAACTTGCTCATTCTGTGGCAGGCCTGCCACAGCCTAAATCTGTTAAGGCCCATTCCACAAGGAAGGTGGGCTCATCTTGGGCGGCTGCCCGAGGGGTCTCGGCATTACAATTCTGCCGAGCAGCTACGTGGTCGGGGGAAAACACGTTTGTAAAATTCTACAAATTTGATACCCTGGCAAAAGAGGACTTGGAATTCTCTCATTCGGTGCTGCAGAGTCATCCGCACTCTCCCGCCCGTTTGGGAGCTTTGGTATAATCCCCATGGTCCTTTCAGGAACCCCAGCATCCACTTAGGACGATAGAGAAAATAAGAATTTACTTACCGATAATTCTATTTCTCGGAGTCCGTAGTGGATGCTGGGCGCCCATCCCAAGTGCGGATTATCTGCAATACTGTACATAGTTATTGTTAACAAATTCGGGTTATATTGTTAAGGAGCCATCTTTAAGAGGCTCTTTCTGTTATCATACTGTTAACTGGGTTTAGATCACAAGTTGTACGGTGTGATTGGTGTGGCTGGTATGAGTCTTACCCGGGATTCAAATTGCCTCCCTTATTGTGTACGCTCGTCCGGGCACAGTACCTAACTGGAGTCTGGAGGAGGGTCATAGGGGGAGGAGCCAGTGCACACCACCTGATCTGGTAAAAGCTTTACTTTTTTGTGCCCTGTCTCCTGCGGAGCCGCTATTCCCCATGGTCCTTTCAGGAACCCCAGCATCCACTACGGACTCCGAGAAATAGAATTATCGGTAAGTAAATTCTTATTTTTTCTTCTTTTTTTTGAACTTTTTCATACTTAACGATCCACGTGGACTACGATTGGAACAGTAATCTGTGCCGAGAGAAGCGAGGCACCCCGCTCGCCAAGCGAGCGGACACGGTGCACTAATTGGGCTTCCCGGTCACTGTACGGAGAAAACTACGCCAAAAAAAATATGAAACTCATGTCGACATTTTGACCTGTCGACCTAGAAACCCTGTCGACCTAGACACTGTCGATTTGATGATCCACTCCCATCCCAAGTGCCCATGAATTTGTATAAAGTATATTTGAAATATTTAATTTAGTACTTAAATATTGTATTATATGGGGAGATGTTTCACTGATGGCAGTTATATTGCAATCATCAGCAATTTACCGGACTTTATTACTGCTGGCATGTATCATGTCATCCTGCCAAGGCAGCTCTTTAGATATCCGGCTTTCCCAACCATGAAATTACTTCCAGGTTCCTGACCTGGCAGTTGAAATGCATTTGTGCAGCCATCGACCTAAGCAAGCGGGAAGAAATGGAGGAGGTATCCCAGGGCGCCGTAAAAAGTATGGATGTGGAGTACCCCTTGCAAGAAGGTCTGAAATTCTGGAAACAGTGCCAATTTCTTCTGGAAGAAAATGGAGAGCAGAAATCTGGAACCCAGACATAAACCCTTATCCACACCAGCCTGCAGGAAACGTAAGAAACATCCCAAGTGGAACTCTGCAGGCGGATACGCGCATTCCTCGCACCAAGAGACATACCTCCTCCAGACATGATGATAGTGTTTTGACGTCACAGGTTTCCTGGCCTGAACCATTGTAGCAATAACCCTTTTGGAAAGGCCCTTGTGAGCTAGGATGTTCCGCTCAACCTCCATGCTGTCAAACGAAGTCGCCGTAAGTTTGGGTAGACGAACAGTCCTTGCTGAAGAAGATCTCTTCTTAGTGGTAGAGGCCAAGGGTCTTCGACGGACATGTCCAGAAGATCTGCGTACCACGCCTTCCGATGCCAATCCAAGGCAATCAGAATTGCCTGGACACCTTGATTCCTGATTCGCTTCAGCACCCTTGGGAGCAACTGAATCGGAGGAAACAGGTAGACCAGCCGGTAAGGCCAAGGCGACATCAGTGCATCTACTGCCCTAGCCTGAGGGTCCCTGGTTCGTGAGCAATACCAGTGAAGCTTCTTGTTGAGTTGAAAAGCCATCATGTCTATTTGTGGGCAGCCACACCGGTGGATGATTTGCTGGAACACCTGATGGTGGAGGCCCCACTCCCCCAGGTGGAGATCGTCCGCTTCCCAGTTGTCCACACCCCGAATGAAAATTGATGACATTGCTCTTGCATTTCTTTCCGCCCAGAGGAGTATCTTTGACACCTCTCGCATGCAGGCTCTGCTTTTTGTCCCTCCTTGTAGAATGATATACGCCACTGCCGTGGCGTTGTCCGACTGTACCTGGATCTCGTGATCTGTGAGCAGAGGAGAGGCCTGAAGCAGAGCATTATAGATTGCCCGAAGTTCCAGAATGTTGATCAGAAGGAGGCTTTCGTGGGCTGACCACCTACCCTGGAACTGCGCCCCTTGGGTGACAACTCCCCATCCTCAGACTCGCATCCATCGCGAGGTGGGTCCAATCCTAAATCCCGAAACCACGGCCTTCCAGGAGATTGGAGGACTGAAGCCACCGCAGGAGGGAAATCCTGGCCTGAGGGGACAGCCGAATTAACCTTTGCATCTGTAGATGTGATCCGGACCACTTTCTCAGGAGATCCAGTTGAAATGTACTGGCATGGAACCTCCAATATTGGATCTCCTCGTATGAGGCGACCATCTTTCCCAACAATCTTATGCAAAGTAGGATGGACACTTGAGTAGGTCGGAGCACCATGCGGACCATCTCCTGAACTGTTCTCGCCTTGTTCTCTGATAGCAACACCTTCTGGGCCATAGTATCCAGTAACACCCCAGGAACAGGAGCCTCTGAGTTGGCTCCAGGAGGGACTTCGGTAAATTGGGAATCTACCCATGGTGTGACAGAAGTTGGATAGTGCGGTCGATATGGAGCAATAAAAGCTCCCTGAATCTTGCTTTTATCAGAAGATCGTCCAGGTAAGGGACAACATTGACCTCCTGGACCTGGAGTTGGAACATCTTCTCCGCCATCAACTTTGTGAATACCCTCGGAGCTGTGGACAGGCCGAAGGGTAGGGCCTGGAACTGGTAGTGATCGTCCAGCAAGGCAAACCTCAGGTACAATTGGTGGGGTGGGCAAATCGGAATATGAAGGTAGGCATCAATGATATCCAGGGAAACCATGAATTCCTGTTCTTCCAGGACCGCAATCACTGCTCGCAAGGATTCCATTTCGAACATGAAAACCTTCAGGTAAGGGTTCAAGGACTTTAGATTCAAAATGGGCCTTACTGAACTGTCCGGTTTCGGAACCCCAAACTGGTTTGAGCAATAACCCTTGCCTCATTGTGGAATAGGTACTGGAACAATGACGTGGGACTGGACCAACTTTAGGATGGCCTGTTGCAACGTAACCTGCGTATCCTCCAAAGCTGGTAAGCTTGTTTTGAAAAATCGTTGGGGAGGAGCACCGTCGAACTCCCGATTGTACCCCTGAGAAGCGAGATCCCTGACCCAGGTACCCTGGCAGGAAGCCTCCCAGATGCAGCTGAAGGGACGCAGATGAGCTTCCAACTCGAGATCCCCTCAGGGTGAGTGGGCACAGTCATGCTGAGGTCTTAGTGGAAGCAGAACTGGTGGACTGTTCCTGAGAACTGGTATTTGCAGGTCGTTTTGTCTTACCTCTGGTGCCTCTAGCCAAATTGGAGACACCTCTGGTCTTAGATCGAAATCTGTGAGACCGAAAGGACTGAACAGATGGTAGGAGCGTCTCGCCGGCGGGGCCCCAGAGGGGAGAAACGTGGATTTCCCAGCAGTGACTTTGGAAATCCACATATCCAACTCAACCCTAAATAGCCATTCCCAGACAAGGGGAGGGATTCCACAATATGCTTTGATTCTGCGTCCGCTATCCACTGACGCAACCACAAAGCTCTACGCGCCGACACTGCCATGGCAGAAGTCCTAGCATTAATATTTCCCATCTCCTTGAGTGTGTCACACAGGACGCGTGTAGTGTCCTGAATGTGCTTGAGGAGAGTCACCATAGTGACCAGAGGCATAGCCCCAGAGAGGCTCTTCTGAATTTGAGTAGCCCACGTAGGAATGGCATGGGTCATCCAGCAACCTGCTATGACCCGCCTTTGCGATACACCTGCTGCCATGTAAATAGATTTGAGTGTAGTCTCTATTTTTCTGTCCCTGGGATCCTTTATGTTAAAAGAGCCCGGGGCAGGCAGCTCCGCCTTTTTGGGCAGTCGAGAGACTGATATGTCAACCCCCCCGGGGGTTCTTCCCAGAATTTCCTACCTTCAGGAGCAAATGGGAAAGTGCGCAAAAACCTTTTTGACACTTGGAATTTTTTGTCTGGATTTTTCCAGACTAACTTGAACAGGTCATCTAACTCAGCAGAATCAGGGAAAGTGACATCAGGCTTGTTTTGTGTAAAGAAAAATGACTGCTGTGACACAGCGTCCTCTAAAGAGAACTTTAGCACGTCCCGTATAGCCAGAATGAGGGGTTCAATACCCTGAGCAGAATCGAATCCCGTTGGTGGGGATTTCAAGTCCTCCCCATCCTCCTGTACATCCTCATCTGAATCAGAGAGTAGGGCAGGGAGAACAAGCTTTTGTGGACCTGCATGAGAGAGGGGGGGGGGGGGGGGCTGTGTAACATCTGCCCTAGCAGCTAAGTCTGCAACAGCCTGCTGTAGCTGAGTATTCAGAACATTAGCAGTGAGTTTTGATAACATATAAGATATCATGGTTTTAAGAGCCCCTTACCAGGAGGGCTCTGGACCCTCTCCCCCAGCCCCTTCACTGATTTGAGAAGATTGGCTAAACTGTTCTCATGAAACAGAATCATTAGATAAGGGAGAGAATCTGGTGTGGCATACATTGCACAGTTTGTGTTTACCCATGTTTACAGTAATTACAATGACATATACATACACACAGACAGTAATATTTATCAAGCCTGCTCTTACTGTACAGTATGCGAGCGTAGACACAGAGAGAGAGAGAGAGGGACACCAGAACACCCCTAGCTGTACAGCCCCAGTGAGGCTGTCAGCTAACTAGATCACAGTGAACACTAATGAATTCTGTCCTGTATAGGAGACAGCTTGTGTACAATAGTGGCTCTCCCCCTTTGCTACACCCTGTACCAGTTTTCCAGCGTGTTTTGTGAGTCAGGAAGAGTTGCGAGTGCTTGCTGCAGCTGCATTAAGCAGAGAAAGGCGCCAAAATGCCTCTAGTCCCGCTCGGAGGTAGCTCCCCCCCCCCCCCCCCCCCCTATCCCACAATGGCGCCGGAGCTACAGTGATTATACTGGCAATGTCTCCTATAATGCTTAAAAACATCACACAAGTGCTAGTTTAATTCATATGAAGCCAGTTTACATGGGGGGTTCTAGCGGGTACCCCCCAGGAGGGTCATGTATGCCGCGCCCGCATTCAGCCGCACTGTGAACCAGGGGACCCCCTAGTGGGGCCCCCCGTTTTTACTCACCACAGTCGTCACATTCCGGCCATCACTAGGGGTGTGCTGCGTGCTGCGATTGAAACAGCCAAAGCGCAGTGCCCCACTGCACAAACAACCTCTCGGCGGCTCTGCACCTCGCAAAGGCCGGTGACGCCCCATCCCCCCTAACTCCCACGGTGCAGGTATGCTGTTGCCTAAACAGCATACCGAAAATAACAAAGTTTAAAAAGGAATTAAATAAAACTCTCTGGAGCTGCAGAGATGTGCATCCTCTCCCGAGGGCACTTTTTTCTAACCTGCCTGTGGGAGGTGGCATAGAGGGGAGGAGCCTGCACACCCAGTGAAGAAATTTAAAGAGCACCGGCTCCTTTGGACCCAGTCTATACCCCCATCGTACTGGATTCCCTCAATATCCCTTAGGAATGCTAGAGAAAATTACCTTATTTAAGTCATGTAGGCAGGTAGGTATAATACTGTATCACTTGTGTAGACAACACTTGCTTTCCAAAAAGGCATTTCCAGATTTACATGCAATTCCTTCCATGAGTACAAATCATACAATGAAATGGACTATACTAAAATAATACCTTAAATTTTCAAGCTCTTGTCTTTTCAGGGGTGACGACGGTGGAGCAGGAAGGAACTTCTCACCTTCATGGTTTTTACTGCTGGAATGGTAACATCAGAATTACAAAAAATAAGATTTTACTTACCGATAAATCTATTTCTCGTAGTCCGTAGTGGATGCTGGGACTCCGTAAGGACCATGGGGAATAGCGGCTCCGCAGGAGACAGGGCACAAGAATAAAAGCTTTAGGATCAGGTGGTGTGCACTGGCTCCTCCCCCTATGACCCTCCTCCAAGCCTCAGTTAGGATACTGTGCCCGGACGAGCGTACATAATAAGGAAGGATATTGAATCCCGGGTAAGACTCATACCAGCCACACCAATCACACCGTACAACTTGTGATCTGAACCCAGTTAACAGTATGATAAAACGAAAAGGAGCCTCTGAAAAGATGGCTCACAACAATAATAACCCGAATTTTTGTAACAATAACTATATACAAGTATTGCAGACAATCCGCACTTGGGATGGGCGCCCAGCATCCACTACGGACTACGAGAAATAGATTTATCGGTAAGTAAAATCTTATTTTCTCTGACGTCCTAGTGGATGCTGGGACTCCGTAAGGACCATGGGGATTATACCAAAGCTCCCAAACGGGCGGGAGAGTGCGGATGACTCTGCAGCACCGAATGAGAGAACTCCAGGTCCTCCTCAGCCAGGGTATCAAATTTGTAGAATTTTGCAAACGTGTTTGCCCCTGACCAAGTAGCTGCTCGGCAAAGTTGTAAAGCCGAGACCCCTCGGGCAGCCGCCCAAGATGAGCCCACTTTCCTTGTGGAATGGGCTTTTACCGATTTTGGCTGTGGCAGGCCTGCCACAGAATGTGCAAGCTGAATTGTACTACAAATCCAACGAGCAATCGTCTGCTTAGAAGCAGGAGCACCCAGCTTGTTGGGTGCATACAGGATAAACAGCGAGTCAAATTTTCTGACTCCAGCCGTCCTGGAAACATATATTTTCAGGGCCCTGACATCGTCAAGCAACTTGGAGTCCTCCAAGTCCCTAGTAGCCGCAGGTACCACAATAGGTTGGTTCATGTGAAATGCAGAAACCACCTTAGGTAGAAATTGAGGACGAGTCCTCAATTCTGCCCTGTCAGAATGAAAAATTAAGTAAGGACTTTTATATGATAAAGCCGCCAATTCTGACACACGCCTGGCTGAAGCCAGGGCTAACAGCATCGTCACCTTCCATGTGAGATATTTGAAGTCCACAGTGGTGAGTGGTTCAAACCAATGTGACTTTAGAAAACTCAACACAACATTGAGATCCCAAGGTGCCACTGGAGGCACAAAAGGAGGCTGTATATGCAGTACCCCTTTTACAAATGTCTGAACTTCAGGCATTGAAGCCAGTTCTTTCTGGAAGAAAATCGACAGGGCCGAAATTTGAACCTTAATGGACCCTAATTTTAGGCCCATAGATAGTCCTGTTTGCAGGAAATGGAGGAAACGACCCAGTTGCAATTCCTCTGTAGGGGCCTTCTTGGCCTCACACCACGCAACATATTTTCGCCAAATGCGGTGATAATGTTTTGCGGTTACGTCCTTCCTGGCCTTGACCAGGGTAGGGATGACTTCATCTGGAATGCCTTTTTCCCTCAGGATCCGGCGTTCAACCGCCATGCCGTCAAACGCAGCCGCGGTAAGTCTTGGAACAGACAAGGCCCCTGCTGGAGCAGGTCCTTTCTCAGAGGTAGAGGCCACGGTTTGTCCGTGAGCATCTCTTGAAGTTCCGGGTACCAAGTCCTTCTTGGCCAATCCGGAACCACGAGTATAGTTCTTACTCCTCTCCTACTTATGATTCTCAGTACCTTTGGTATGAGAGGCAGAGGAGGGAACACATACACTGACTGGTACACCCACGGCGTTACCAGGGCGTCCACCGCTATTGCCTGTGGGTCCCTTGACCTGGCGCAATATCTGTCTAGTTTTTTGTTTAGACGGGACGCCATCATGTCCACCTTTGGTTCTTCCCAACGGTTTACTATCAGGTGGAAGACTTCTGGGTGAAGTCCCCACTCTCCCGGGTGGAGGTCGTGTCTGCTGAGGAAGTCTGCTTCCCAGTTGTCCACTCCCGGAATGAACACTGCTGACAGTGCTATCACATGATTTTCCGCCCAGCGAAGAATCCTTGCAGCTTCTGCCATTGCCCTCCTGCTTCTCGTGCCGCCCTGTCTGTTTACGTGGGCGACTGACGTGATGTTGTCCGATTGGATCAATACCGCCTGACCCTGAAGCAGGGGTTTCGCTTGACTTAGGGCATTGTAAATGGCCCTTAGTTCCAGAATGTTTATATGAAGAGATGCTTCCATGCTTGACCACAAGCCCTGGAAATTTCTTCCCTGTGTGACTGCTCCCCAGCCTCTCAGGCTTGCATCCGTGGTCACCAGGATCCAATCCTGAATGCCAAATCTGCGGCCCTCTAGTAGATGAGCACTCTGCAGCCACCACAGAAGAGACACCCTTGTCCTTGGCGACAGGGTTATCCGCTGATGCATCTGAAGATGCGATCCGGACCATTTGTCCAGTAGATCCCACTGAAAAGTTCTTGCATGGAATCTTCCGAATGGAATCGCTTCGTAAGAAGCCACCATTTTTCCCAGGACCCTCGTGCACTGATGCACTGACACCTGGCCTGGTTTTAGGAGGTTCCTGACCAGCTCGGATAACTCCCTGGCCTTCTCCTCCGGGAGAAACACCTTTTTCTGGACTGTGTCCAGAATCATTCCTAGGAACAGTAGACGTGTCGTTGGAATCAGCTGCGATTTTGGAATATTTAGGAGCCACCCGTGCTGACGTAACACTACCTGAGATAGTGCTACTCCGACTTCTAACTGTTCCCTGGACCTTGCCCTTATCAGGAGATCGTCCAAGTAAGGGATAATTAAGATGCCTTTTCTTCGAAGAAGAATCATCATTTCGGCCATTACCTTGGTAAAGACCCGAGGTGCCGTGGACAACCCAAACGGCAGCGTCTGAAACTGATAATGACAGTCTTGTACTACAAACCTGAGGTACCCTTGGTGAGACGGGTAGATTGGGACGTGGAGATAAGCATCCTTGATGTCCAGAGACACCATATAGTCCCTTTCTTCCAGGTTTGCTATCACCGCTCTGAGTGATTCCATCTTGAATTTGAACCTCTTTATGTAAGTGTTCAAGGATTTCAGATTTAAAATTGGTCTCACCGAGCCGTCCGGCTTCGGTACCACAAACAGCGTGGAATAATACCCCTTTTCCTGTTGTAGGAGGGGTACCTTGATTATCACCTGCTGGGAATACAGCTTGTGAATGGTTTTCCAAAACTGCCTCCCTGTCGGAGGGAGACTTTGGTAGAGCAGACTTCAGGAACCGGCGAGGGGGAAACGCCTCGAATTCCAGTTTGTACCCCTGCGATACTACCTGTAGAATCCAGGGGTCCACTTGCGAGTGAGCCCACTGCGCGTTGAAATTCTTGAGACGGGCCCCCACCATGTCTGAGTCTGCTTGTAAAGCCCCAGCGTCATGCTGAAGACTTGGCAGAAGCAGGGGAGGGCTTCTGCTCCTGGGAAGCGGCTGCATGGTGCAGTCTTTTTCCCCTTCCTCTGACCCAGGGCAGGAAGGAATGGCCTTTAGCTCGCTTGTACTTATGGGAACGAAAGGACTGAGTTTGAAAAGACGGTGTCTTTTTCTGCTGATGTGAAGTGACCTGGGGTAAAAAGGTGGATTTTCCAGCCGTTGCCGTGGCCACCAGGTCCGATAGACCAGCCCCAAATAACTCCTCCCCTTTATACGGCAATACTTCCATATGTCGTTTGGAATCCGCATCGCCTGACCACTGTCGCGTCCATAACGCTCTTCTGGCAGAAATGGACATAGCACTTACTCTTGATGCCAGGGTGCAAATATCCCTCTGTGCATCACGCATATATAGTAATGCATCCTTCAAATGCTCTATAGTTAACAGTATATTGTCCCTATCCAGGGTATCAATATTTTCAGTCAGGGAATCCGACCACGCGACTCCAGCACTGCACATCCAGGCTGAAGCGATTGCTGGTCGCAGTATAACACCAGTATGTGTGTATATACTTTTAAGAATATTTTCCAGCCTTCTATCTGCTGGTTCTTTGAGGGTGGCCGTATCAGGAGACGGTAACGCTACTTGTTTAGATAAACGTGTGAGCGCCTTATCTACCCTAGGGGGTGTTTCCCAACGCGTCCTAACCTCTGACGGGAAAGGATATAGTGCCAATAATTTTTTAGAAATTAGCAGTTTTTTGTCGGGGGAAACCCACGCTTTATCACACACCTCATTTAACTCATCTGACTCAGGGAAAACTATTGGTAGTTTTTTCACACCCCACATAATACCCTTCTTTGTGGTACTTGTAGTGTCAGAAATGTTCAATGCCTCCTTCATTGCCGTGATCATGTAACGTGTGGCCCTACTGGACATTACGTTTGTCTCCTCACCGTCGACACTAGACTCAGTATCTGTGTCTGGGTCTGTGTCGACCCACTGAGGTAACGGGCGTTTTAGGGCCCCTGACGGTGTCTGAGACGCCTGGACAGGCACTAATTGATTTGCCGGCTGTCTCATGTCATCAACCGTTATTTGCAAAGTGCTGACATTATCACTTAATTCTTTAAATACGATCATCCAGTCAGGTGTCGACTCCCTAGGGGGTGACATCACTAACCCAGGCAATTGCTCCGCCTCCACATCATTTTCCTCCTCATACATGTCGACACACACATACCGACACACAGCACACACACCGGGAATGCTCTGATAGAGGACAGGACCCCACAAGCCCTTTGGAGAGACAGAGGGAGAGTCTGCCAGCACACACCAAGCGCTATATATACAGGTTGAGTATCCCATATCCAAATATTCCGAAATACGGAATATTCCGAAATACGGAATTTTTTGAGTGAGACTGAGATAGTGAAACCTTTGTTTTCTGATGGCTCAATGTCTCAAAACTTGTTTAATACACAAAATAATTAAAAATATTGTATTAAATGACCTTCAGGCTGTGTGTATAAGGTGTATATGAAACATAAATGAATTGTGTGAATGTACACACACTTTGTTTAATGCACAAAGTTGTTAAAAATATTGGCTAAAATGACCTTCAGGCTGTGTGTATAAGGTGTATATGAACCATAAATGCATTCTGTGCTTAGACTTGGGTCCCATCACCATGATATCCCATTATGGTATGCAATTATTCCAAAATACGGTATAATCCGATATCCAAAATACTACTGGTCCCAAGCATTTTGGATAAGGGATACTCAACCTGTATATACAGGAATAACCTTATATAAGTGTTATTCCCTTATAGCTGCTGTTTATATAATTTTTAGCTGCCAATAGTGCCCCCCCTTCTCTTTTTTACCCTGATTCTGTAGCAAGTCTGCAGGGGAGAGTCAGAGAGCCGTCCTTCCAGCGGAGCTGTGAGGGGAAATGGCGCTTGTGTGCTGAGGAGATAGGCTCCGCCCCTTCACGACGTCCTTATCTCCCGCTCTTTTCTGTAAAAATGGCAGGGGTTAAAATACATCCATATAGCCCAAGAGCTATATGTGATGTATTCTTTTGCCAACCTAAGGTATTATCTGTTATATTGCGTCTCAGGGCGCTCCCCCCCAGCGCCCTGCACCCTCAGTGACCGGAGTGTGAAGTGCGCTGAGAGCAATGGCGCACAGCTGCGGTGCTGTGCGCTACCTTAGTCTGAAGACAGGATCGTCTTCTGCCGCCAATTTCACCGGACCTCTTCGCTCTTCTGGCTCTGTAAGGGGGCCGGCGGCGCGGCTCCGGGACCCATCCAGGCTGAACCTGTGATCGTCCCTCTGGAGCTAATGTCCAGTAGCCTAAGAAACCCAATCCACTCTGCACGCAGGTGAGTCCGTTTCTTCTCCCCTTAGTCCCACGATGCAGTGATCCTGTTGCCAGCAGGACTCACTGAAAATAAAAAACCTAAAATACACTTTTATTCTAAGCAGCTCAGGAGAGCCACCTAGCCTGCACCCTTCTCGTTCGGGCACAAAAATCTAACTGAGGCTTGGAGGAGGGTCATAGGGGGAGGAGCCAGTGCACACCACCTGATCCTAAAGCTTTTATTCTTGTGCCCTGTCTCCTGCGGAGCCGCTATTCCCCATGGTCCTTACGGAGTCCCAGCATCCACTAGGACGTCAGAGAAACAAACAATTCTATTATTACATAGAAACATAGAAACATAGAATTTGTCGGCAGATAAGAACCACTTGGCCCATCTAGTCTGCCCCTTATTTTATTTTATTTTTTTATATTATTTTTTATCACTAACCTTATTTGATCCTTATTTCTTTGTAAGGATATCCTTATGTCTATCCCATGCATGTTTAAATTGCTCTACTGTCTTAGCCTCTACCACCTCTGATGGGAGGCTATTCCACTTGTCCACTACCCTTTCTGTGAAATAATTTTTCCGCAAATTTCCCCTGAACCTCCCCCCCTCCAGTCTCAGTGCATGTCCTCGTGTCCTATTGCTTCTCTTCATTTGGAGAATGTTTCCCTCCTGGACTTTGTTAAAACCCTTCATATATTTGAAAGTTTCTATCATGTCTCCCCTTTCCCTTCTCTGCTCCAAACTATACATATTGAGATTTCTTAGTCTTTCTGGGTATGTTTTGTGATGTAGGCCATGCACCATTTTAGTTGCCCTCCTTTGTACAGTTTCTAATGTATTAATATCCTTTAGAAGATATGGCCTCCAGAACTGAATACAGTATTCTAGATGAGGCCGTACCAATTACCTATACAGTGGCATTATTACTTCTTTCTTTCTGCTGCTGATTCCTCTCCCAATGCAGCCAAGCATCTGACTAGCCTTCCTCATTGCCTTGTTACATTGCTTACCTGCTTTTAAGTCATCTGAAATAGTGACTCCTAGATCCCTTTCCTCCTCAGTAGTTTCCAGTATAGTGCCATTAATACTGTATTTAGCTTTAGGATTTTTGAGACCCAAGTGCATGATTTTGCATTTTTTGGCATTAAACTGTAATTGCCAGACTCTTGACCATTCCTCTAGTCTACCTAGATCCTCAATCATTTGTTTTACCCCACCTGGTGTGTCGACCCTGTTGCATACCTTTGTGTCATCTGCAAAAAGGCATACTTTCCCTTTAATGCCATTTGCAATGTCACCAATAAAGATATTAAAAAGCACTGGTCCAAGTACAGATCCCTGGGGTACTCCACTGGTAACATTTCCCTCCTGTGAATGCACTCCATTTACCACAACTCTCTGTTTTCTATCCTTCAACCAAGATCTTATCCATTCAATAATCCTAATATCCAATCCCAAACTTTCAAGTTTATTTAGCAGTCTGCGATGTGGAACTGTTTCATAGCATATCGACAGAAAACAATCATTTAAAAAGCGTTGGATATAATACAAGATGTACAAAATTACAGCATTCTAATTTGCATTTAGAGTACATATAACAATTGTATGAAACCCCAAAGGGGAAGAAACCTTATAATTCCAAGTAACTGTTAAAAATGGGAAATCTAAACATTAGGAAAAGGTGAAATAATGTATATTCCAGAGGTTCCCAAATGCGGTCCTCAAGGCACCCCAACAGTCCTGGTTTTAGGTATATCCATGGCTCAGCACAGATGGTTAAATCAAATCGACTAAGGTGCAAATTAAGTCACCTGTGGCCAAGCATGGATGCACTTAAAACCAGGACCGTTGGGGTGCCTTGAGGACCACGTTTGGGAACCTCTGGTATATTCGAAAACATGGTGGCCTGATGTGTTCAAAATAGCTGCCATATGGTCAGTAAGTGGCTGAAACAGATAAATATACACAAAAATATAGATTATATACAATGCACATACATACACATAAGTAAGGAGTATTATAGGCAAGTCCTGGATAAATTAATATGATGTGTCAGTATTAGGAACGTTAGGGACACACCTGATGAGGTTCATCCTGATATGGTAGGTGGCATGCATTTTTGGGCAAACGTGCTAAGAACTTAATTTATACTCCATGTTAAATTGTACAGTTTATTATAATTGTTCTAATTAGCAGTATTCTTAGTACTTCGATTGTCACCTGCATTTTCCTTTTGTCTGTGTGGCACAAGTCTCACAATGTTAGCACCTCCTATGCTTAAAATGATGGTGTGCATCCAGCCCAACCAGTCCCCTCTAAGAAGCACATTTGAACTTATCAAATAAACATTCCAATATGATTCACCAAGAGTTTGCCTCATCTGCCCAGCAGTAAGATTATTACCTGCATGCCTCACTGCTTTCCCCAATGGAATCTGTGTTGCCTGTCTGACTGACATTTTTTGCACCATTTTCTTTATTAGCGTCTTGCTGGTCCTCAGGCAAAAGAAGCAATGCATTTCTTAAACAAATTGCAGCAAACTCCATACTGGCAACCGGAATAGCGGAGGATTCCCCATCACTATAGAGGATTAAAAAATGTGACATTATACAAAGCAACAGTATGATTCACAGTGTCACAGTTTCTAATTCGGTTCCCACCACAAACGGTATCCCTCCTTCTTGTAATTAATTTCTGCTCCACTAGCCTCCCCATCTCCTGTTATCATCCAGATGATTCATCGGTAATAGGCAAAGGGATACATTTACGGAGTACCGGCTTTTCACAATCAGACGCTTCTCAGTATCTTTCACCCAGAAATGTATAAAGCCACGGATGTTACACCAAGGAGTATGAAGAAGACCCTACAACTCACTGGCACCGACATTCCGACTACTAGCAGCCACAAAGCAGTCCACCTCTCACCACCATCCCACCCAGGAAAACGTGCAATTTCCAACTGCATCCTGCCGCAGCGATCAGGACACAAGCGCAGTGCGTCTCAGATGCATACACAGATGTAAAACCACACCATCATGATATGCAATAGGGTTATCACGTACTGTATACAACATACAGGAAGGCTATAGAAAAAGTAATTCGATTATAGGATAAGAAGGGGAGGGGAGTTAGTTAAAAAAATATATTATACTGGTACATGGGAAGGTAAAAAAAAACTCCATGGTGCGATTTGCAAATTCACTGGGAAAACTAAAAAACGGAGATTGTTTTCCACTTCATTACCTGGCTCAATTACGCCAATAAAGTCAAGTGATACAGCAATGATCACTAGGGAGACCACTTCTTATGGGACAGACATTCAATCCACTATTAAATCCAGTAAACAAATTGTCCACCATATTCATGGGTAGAGAAGTGTTTAGTCTGTCTACCTTTTACAGAATATAAATATAGTCACAGTAAAAGATAGGTGTGTATTACTGTAAATAGTCCCAAAAAATAGTTTCTATTGCACATCTTCCCCATGTAATGTTGCCATCATCATTTAAAATAAACATGAAGCATAGACCAAAATGAACATTGCCCCCTAGTGGAAACACTGTAGCTTTACCGAGCAGTAAATTTAGAATAAAGGAGTATACAGCATGCCTTTTTAGTTACCGGTGTTATACACTTTATATTTCAGTATAAAGTCCCTTCAACAGAAACATTGGCAAAATGTTAGTTATGTGAAATCGTCACTTTATAATTTACTGTCTGAACTACCTCAGGAACTAATGGACATTTCCAGAAATTACACTTCATGAGATATTTGAACAGAACGAACACTACCTGTGCCCAAGCGGCTCATGTGGCAGCAGAGATATACGGAATGGAAATACTCACTTGTATAGAAGATTCTGAACGGACTGTGAAGCTAAGACTATTTTCCGGTGATAGCCTTGACCCACTATGGATTGTACGATGCCCTTCTTGCTTGGAAGACCTTTTGTTTCTTGCTCTAACGTCTGGAAAAAAAAACCCACTTTTTGTGTCACAATATTGATAAATAACAAGGAAACAGATTATAAAAAAAAAAAAAAAAAAAAATGTGTGTTAAAGTTCATAACGCTGATATTACCTGAAAAAACCTACAGAGCTTAAACCAATGTGATGCCAGACAAAGTATACAAGGGTACATTTCCCCCATAGATCAACTATAGAGGTATGGCATTTGTATATTACCTACAGCAGAGATCGTAAACATATAAGGAAAACCACATCCAGGCTGACTGGCCGATGAAGGCCAGCGAGATATAAATGAAAGGTATCATTCTACGCTCAAGCATTCAGTGAAAAACCTGCAGCTCTCTTAATATTAATAGTAGCAGTCCATAGAATTATAGAGCTAAGCAGACTACTTACTTTCCTACACTAGTTTACAGTCATCACAGCTATGCATTACCTGAACATTCAGGCAGGCACTAAGACGACCACAAAGACAAAACTGTGGCAGCACCACAAGAATCAGGTGTAATTAAACAACATCTTAGATCAAGTTTGAGCTATATTTTGCAGTACTGTGCCATCAAATAAAAAATAAGATTTTAAACCTACCGGTAAATCTATTTCTCCTAGTCCGTAGAGGATGCTGGGGACTCCGTAAGGACCATGGGGTATAGACGGGCTCCGCAGGAGATAGGGCACCTAAAAATAACTTTGACTATGGGCAGAGGCGGATTGGCCATAGGGTCTACAGGGAAGATTCCCGGTGGGCCAACGCACCCGTGGGGCCTGTTTTGTTTGAGGACATGTCCTATTTATAGACATAATGAATAAGATGCCAAACAATTTGCATATATGAAAATGACTTTGCCACTTAGCCTGTGATTGCAGATGATCTAGTGTATGTTCTGTCTGCCTGCTTGGCTGACTTATAAGATTGAGTGAATAGTGATTGGGATATGGTTGGTGTAATAAGCAAGAAAATATATCTTTCTAAAGAATTATATAGTTTCCTAAATTCTAAAGGTGTATCATATAATGTGCTCATAACATTTAATTTTATTTCCTTTTAACTTCCCCTTGATGCTGGACATCCCCACTATCTGGAAAGTCTTGGGGGAGGGTGCTGCTGCCATGGCCCATGGCTAGACCTTACATCTCTGGTGCTGCCCAAGTGGGGCCACTAGTACAAATTTTTTCCAGGGCCATTTTTTGTTCCCAATCCGCCCCTGACTATGGGTGTGCACTGGCTCCTCCCTCTATGCCCCTCCTCCAGACCTCAGTTAGAGAACTGTGCCCAGAGGAGATGGACAATACAAGGCAGGATTTAGCAATCCAAGGGCAAGATTCATACCAGCCCACACCAATCAAACCATGTAACCTGGAACATACATAACCAGTTAACAGTATGAACAAACAACAGTAACGGTCCAAGACCTATTCCAACTGTAACATAACCCTTATGTAAGCAACAACTATATACAAGTCTTGCAGATTATCCGCACTGGGACGGGCGCCCAGCATCCTCTACGGACTAGGAGAAACAGATTTACCGGTAGGTTTAAAATCTTATTTTCTCTTACGTCCTAGAGGATGCTGGGGACTACGTAAGGACCATGGGGTTTATACCAAAGCATCCAATCGGGCGGGAGAGTGCGTATGACTCTGCAGCACCGACTCAGCAAACGCTAGGTCCTCATCAGCCAGGGTATCAAACTTGTAGAATTTAGCAAAAGTGTTTGACCCCGACCAAGTCGCCGCTCGGCAAAGTTGTAAAGCCGAGACGCCTCGGGCAGCCGCCCAAGAAGAGCCCACCTTCCTAGTGGAATGGGCCTTAACCGAATTTGGTACCGGCAATCCAGCCGTAGAGTGAGCCTGCTGAATCGTATTACAGATCCAGCGAGCAATAGTCTGCTTCGAAGCAGGAGCGCCAATCTTATTGGCCGCATACAGGATAAACAGAGCCTCTGTTTTCCTAATTCTAGCCGTCCTGGCTACATCAATTTTTTTTTTTTTTAATATTAGATTTTTATTGAAATTTTGTACAAATTATAAGTACAGTTGAATTTGTAAATGAGAAATAAAACAGAAATAGGGGGAGAAGACAAGTACATAACATAACATAACTAATTAAGACAAGGGAAAGGAAGGTTAGGTATCAGGGACATCTGTGAATAGCAATAAAATCAGAATGTAAACATAATGAAAGTGGAGAGATCTGAAACCCGTAATGAATTGAGTTAAGTTAGGGGCCATCTTGGTTTGGGGAGTTAAGCTCAGAAGGGTCAGGTGGGGCAATAATGGTACCGGATAAACTACTTTGGCCCAATTTTTCTCTATATAGGAACCACTTATCCCATTTCCTACTCATCTTGGGAGTCCCGGGGGGAAATCCGCCCTCCGACGTTTCAAACACATAGTGTTGATGAACTTTTTGTTCTATCATTAATAGCGTGGGAACGACCGCCGACTTCCATTTGGAGGCAATGGCGGCCTTAGTTGCTATGAGTATATGACCTAAAAGATATCTGTCGCTGTTAGACATCTCACCACGGTAGTAATGAAATAGTGCTATTAGGGGGTCAGGTGCGAGGGATACTCCCAGGACAAGCGACATGAAAAGAAACACATCTCTCCACAGTGACCGGATTGTTGGGCATAGCCAGAAAATGTGTAGAATATCCCCCACCATTCCACAGTTCCTCCAGCAACTGGCAGAGACCTCAGGCCAAATCTTGTGTAAGCGTTCCGGCGTAAAGTACACCCTATGAACCAATTTGTAATACATTTCACAGTGATTTGTACATTTAGAAATTTTAAAGCAGGATTGAAAGATAGTTTTCCAAATATCCTCGGTGAAGACCGCAGGGAGGTCTTTTTCCCATTTGGTCTGTGAGGGGAATACCCCACGCCGGGCCTCAGTCACGAGATATTGGTACCATCTGGAGATGCCGCCTTTATTTCTGACAGGCAACAGGAGTGACATCAGCAATTTAGAGGGGCCAGTATGGGGGACTCGGTTAGGAGAAAAACTTTGAAGCCAATGCCTCAATTGCAGATATCTGTGAAAATCTTGTTTAGGTACCTGGAATTGTTCCTGAAGTAGGGAAAATGGGACCAACACACCGTCCCGAAGGACATCCTTCAAGGTGGATAGGCCTCTGTCACGCCAATGGTGTAGGTGAAGGTCTGGGATCATTGTGGCTATGGTGTGGAGAGACAATTGGGGGGAGGGAAGGGCTCCGGTGGGGAGGGATTTAGTTACGATTTTCCATGCTAACAACGTTGCCTGAACCGCCGAGTTTTCCACCCCTTCTGGAGGGATAGAAGCTGTAGGCAGCCAGAGCAAGTCAGATAGTGCGAAGGGGGAGATAGCACTCCGTTCCAGTGACACCCATGGTTTTGGGGCGTCTTGAGTGAACCAGTCTCTGGCCTGAGCGAGTAAACAAGCATTATGGTATCTCTCTAGATCTGGGTAGGCCACTCCCCCGTCACACTTCCGCGCAACTAGGGTGGATTTTGCTATCCTCGGTTTTGAGCCCCCCCACACATAGTTTGATAGTAAACGGTTAAATCTATTGCAAATATCTTTAGGGAGGGTCCTAGGAATGGTACGGAAAAGGTACATCAGTTTGGGTAAGAGCACCATCTTCGCAGCCGCTACTCGTCCGACCCATGAAACCTCCTGCATCATCCAGTCTTTAATAAATAGCTCAAATGTTCTAAAAAGGGGGTCATAGTTACATCCCATTAAATCTCGCCCTCTGGAGATTTGCACACCCAAGTATTTAAGTGACCTGAGTTGCCATGCGTATTTGTAGGCCATCTTTAGACGCCTAAGAACGTCATCCGACATGTTCAGAGGAAGGGCCTCAGTCTTAGTGGTATTTAGCTTATAATAGGAGATCGCTGCATAGGAGTCTAAGAGAGAGTGTAAATGCGGTAATGACGATTCAGGGTCGCTAAGGCATACTAAGATATCGTCAGCAAAAAGACATATTTTATGGTGCGTCCCTTCCACCACAGGGCCAACAATGGAGTCTAGTGTTCTGATCCGCTCCGCCAAGGGCTCAATAGCCAGCACAAAAATGAGGGGTGAAAGGGGGCAACCCTGACGGGTCCCATTCGTGATATTGAATGTATATGAATTGCAACCATTGGTGAACACCGAAGCCGATGGGGAGGAGTACAGGGCCAAGATGGAGTCGAGTATCCTACCTGCAAATCCAAAGCAGTCCAGGGTAGCCCGTAGATAGTCCCAGTGCAGCCTATCAAAAGCCTTTTCTGCATCTAAAGAGAGAAGCAAGAGAGGCTCGTCCCGGGCTTGGCAGCGTTCAATCAAATTGATAACCCTCCGTGTGTTATCAGATGCTTGCCGTCCAAGAACAAAACCTACCTGGTCAGGGTTAATTAGATTGGGTAGGAGTGGGGATATCCTATTTGCAACTAGCTTAGCGAACAATTTAAGATCCGTGTTTAAGAGTGCTATCGGGCGGTAGTTCTGGACCACAGCAGGAGATTTACCCGCCTTAGGGATGGTAACTATACGGGCCTCCAGCATCTCTTTCGGGAAGCATGTGGAGTTTGAGGCTTTGTTGAAAACTGACACTAAAAGCGGGGCAAGAGTAGATTTAAAGGTTTTATAGAAGTTGGCGGGGTTTCCGTCTGGGCCCGGGGCCTTGTTTACTGGGCAGGATTCAATAGCTGCCACAACTTCCTCATGTGCCCAGGGCAAACTAAGGGATTCAAGGGTCTGAGGGTCAATAGTGGGGAGGGACAACCCCTCCAAGAAACCAGCAATATCTACCAAGGAAGGCTGGGGGGTATCGGGATCATCTCTAAGGTTGTACAACTGTGAATAGTATTCGGCAAACGCATTGGCTATCTCTCCCGGGTCGGTTACTTTAACTCCCGAAGCAGTATGTACAGCATGTATGCGTTCTTTAGCTCTACGTCCCCTTAGTTTACGCGCCAGCAAGCGTCCCGCTCTGTTGCCAAGCCTATAATATTGTTGATTGAGTCGCTGCAGATTGCGATGAACCTCCGCTAGGGCAAATACGTTCACTTTGTCACGGGCAGCAAGGAGTTCCTTAAAGAGGGCTTTATTATTGGGGTCACTTTTATGTGCAGTTTCCAGGCGAGCAGCCTCCCGTTCGGCCGAGGCCTGTCTACTTTTATACTCACGTTTAAGTCTAGCTGCTATTTGGATTGCAGAGCCTCTAACCACTGCTTTCAGAGAACACCAATGGTTGAAAACGTTTGTGTCCTTGGGGCAGTTAGTAGCTAAATATAGGTCTAAAGATTGCTGAATGGCCTGGCGGGCCTCAGGGCGGGATAGAAGGTGCGGGCCCAATCTCCAGGGGCCATGGGGGACCACTCTCTTGTCGGCTTCCCAGTTCACAACGAGTGGTGAGTGGTCTGACCAAGACATGGGTAATATGTCCACCTTACTAATGGCAGCTAACGTCCACTTATCAACTAACGCCAAGTCTATTCTAGAGTACGAACTATGAACGTGGGAAAAGAAGGTGTAATCTCGTTCTGCAGGGTGTTTGGCTCTCCATGCATCATACAGCGAATATTCAGCTAACAATTGACCGAATCTGCCTGAGGGATCCTGGGCCGGACTGCTACGTAAAATTCGGGTTGGGCGAGAGCGATCTATATTGGGGTCCAGCACCATGTTGAAATCTCCGAGGATCAACAGGGCTCCTTTCGTATGCTCTTGAAGAGTTTTACAAAAGGTTCTAAGGAATTTTATTTGTTTGGTATTGGGGGCGTAGCAAGAGACCAGAGTGGTCTCCACATTATCTAGTCGACCTACTAAAATTAAATATCTCCCGTCAGGGTCTTCATATTTAGAGGACAGGACAAACGGGCAGTGTTGTGCTATGAGAAGGGCAACGCCGGCTTTCTTGGTGGGTCCATTTGCAGTGTAGCAAAGGGGGTATCGTGAATTAGTGAAGAGGGGAGGATTTTGACTCTGAAAATGGGTTTCCTGAACAGCTACTACTTGTGCTCTTAGCTTATAAAAATAGTTCACAGCTACTCTACGTTTTTGAGGAGAGTTAAGCCCTTTGGCATTAATGGAGACTATCTTCACCATTTTCAATTACAGGAGAAACTGATACCTCTGATGGCCAATATCTGTGTTGAGACCGGTATACCTGATAGGGAGGGGGAAACATATAGGAATACATGTGGGAAAACAAACATAAAATATAGGACAAAACTAAACTAAATTGATCTCTCGTGAGATCACGTCCAGTCGCCATAATAAGGCGACTGTGTAGGCTAAGGGAGGGGTTAGCGGCATAACTCCCACCCACTGCCATACTTATTCACTTTAAACCAAAGAATATAAGGACATCTTGATAACATAATAACAGATGTATGCACTTCTGTACAAACGGAACCTGAAGAGCAAATACGGCGGAACACAAGTGCTCCAACATAAAAAGAAACAAAGAAACCCAGAACTATTACTTCTAACATGAGAACTAGACCAGCGGCTCATGTAGCTTATCCAGCTTTAAGAACTAATCCCACAGGCCAGTATAATATAAACAGTCATATCCAGGGGGGCGCCAGGCACAGTTCCCCAAAGAGAAAAAGAGCAACTAATTGAGCCTAGCAGGGAATCATTGAAATGCTTCAAAACACACACATTACTTTCGCTATGCCCAGCGCCCCCCATCTCAACAGACTATGGCCCTTTATGCATGGGATAAAGCCTTTATCTGAAGAGTCACTGGAGTCGTAACATTATTACCATAACGGTAAGGTATCCGTCACAGAGCCAGCATCCTCATTTCACCGACGACCAGTCCTGCTGAAGACGTCGGGGGGAGGAGCCCGCCGTGGGTTCCGTGATATTCCATGATTTAAGCAGCTTTTCTCCTTCATCTGCAGTGGAGACAGAGACAGTGGAGCCATCCCGGTGGATCAGCAGCTTGGTGGGGAAACCCCATCTGTATGGGATATCAGCCTTTCTGAGGGCCGTAGTGATCTGGTGAAATGATCGCCGCTTATAGAGTGGCCGCAGATAGATCCCCAAAGAGTTGAAGTCCTTGTAGAGCTGAAGATGTATCAGACGTCGGTCTGGATGCTTTCAGTAAGGCCTCTTTAACATGGAAGTAGTGCATCTTCATGAGGACGTCTCTCGGTGCATCTCCTGGGGCCGCTCTGGCCTTCGGTAGCCGGTGTATTCGGTCAATAATGAGGTCTGTAGATGTAAACTGAGGCATCAGGGCCTTAAAAATGGTCACCGTGTAATCGTGCAAACTACTGTGTGACACCGATTCGGGGACTCTGCGTAGCTTAAGATTGCTGCGACGCGATCTATCTTCCAGATCCGTGACCTTGTCCCGTAAAAGCTTCACCTCTGCCTCCAATGCATCATGAGAGTCCAGTAGGTTGTTATGGGACCCCACGACTTCTTCCATTTTAGTTTCCAAGTGGTCCGTACGGCCACCCAGATCATCTATAGATTGTTGGCACGCCGTTAAGGTGGTACGGAACTCAGCTGCAACTTCCTCTTTAAAGCGGGTCAAAAGCAACTTCATAGTGCCCACCGTGAGGGCCTCCCCGTCTCCAACCTTATCCAAGGTCGTGGCTGACGGACGCACCTCCAGTGACGGAGGGGTCTGGGGAACTGCCCCTGCTGTAGAGGGCCCGGTGACTTTAGGGCCCGGCATTTTCGGGGATGATTTGAAAAAAGAAAGCTGCTGTGCAGGTTTTGACGGTTTGCTGCGCCTAGTGGGCATGGTAAAGCCCAGATGAAGATAGCTTAATATATCCAAACACTGAGGATGGAGAAACCGGGAGGCTCCACTTTTCCAGAAGCTAACAAGACATCACGTGGATAATGGCAGAGTTGGGAGAAATCTCTTGGTTTACATCGGTATGAGCGGTGCAGACAGGGCCATTGCGCTAGTTGCCCTCACTTTAAACAATGAATTCCTGGCCGTCCCAGGAGCAGGGTCAGGGGGTGTACTCCCCTCGTCAGGAAAGATTCAAACCAAGATAGGTATGAAGCGGTAGCGGTAGGGACAGGAGTCGCTTCCTTTTTATTTACCCCTTTTCTGCCTTGGTGTGTTAGGCCTCTATGTTGCAGCCCCGTGAAGGCTGATGGTTGTGGGAGGTCAAGCCGATCCTCAGGCCCCTCCGGCCAGCCACCCACGGCCGTGGGAGGCCACTCCGGAAAGCAAGGGTGTCCCAGGGCTCCCAGTCGTGGGCAAGGGTATCTGCAGGGGGGGGGGGGGGGGGGGAACTCTCCACCACCCACCAAGGGCAGCACTCACTCCAGGGCACGGACAGGTGGTGTAGGCAGGTTAAATGTTTGCAGGGAGTGCACCTGCAACAATCGTCGTCTCTCTGAGCCCCAGTCAGTCTGATGTCGGAGGGAGGGAGGGCGCCCGCAGCGGCGCCAGGCGGACGCCGGCCAAAGCTTACGGGGAGGGAGGAGAGGCCCGCCGTCTGCTCGTCCGAGCCGGGTCTGAAGTTCACACTCACCCGGGGGGCCGTCAGCCGTCTCCTCCTTGCTGCAGCCGGATCGCCTCTCCAGCTCCCGGCACCCAAGATGGCCGCCGCTCGCGTAGCGGAGCTCGTCGAGTAGCTCCGACATGGGACTCACTCCCCCTCGTCTTCCGGCGAGGGACACTGGTAGGTTGCAGGGGATTCTCCAAGGGGGGTAGGGGTCGAGCGGGTCCTCCAGGCGTCTCGGTAAGGCAGCCGCCCAGCCGACGGATGTAATCTGAAATTGAGGTCCCGGCTTCGGGGCAGGGAGTAGGCCGCAATCCGCGGGAGCCAGAAAACCGGCTCCCCGATTCCGCAGCTCCACTTCCCCGCTCTCTCACTGCTCCAGCACCGCAGCTGAGTGTCACAGGGTCGAACTTGGGACGTGGGGAAGGTATTATTCTATATTTAGCTCCCAGGTCCCTGAGAGCTCACAGAAATTGCTGCCTGCTCACTCAGCATCCAGGCCACGCCCCCGCTACATCAATTTTTAAGGCCCTGACTACGTCCAGGGATCTGGAATCCTCCAGGTCACTTGTAGCCACAGGCACCACAATAGGTTGATTCATATGGAACAAAGAAACCACTTTAGGCAAAAATTGCGGAAGTGTCCTCAATTCAGCTTGATCCACATGAAAAATCAAGTAGGGGCTCTTGTGTGACAAAGCCGCCAATTCTGACACTCGCCTTGCTGTTGCTAAGGCCAACAACATGACCACCTTCCAGGTAAGAAATTTCAACTCAACCTTGTTAAGCGGTTCAAACCAGTGTGATCTTAGGAACTGCAACACCAAGTTCAGGTCCCATGGTGCCACTGGAGGCACAAAAGGGGGCTGTATGTGCAGCACTCCCTTTACAAACGTCTGGACTTCTGGAAGAGAAGCCAATTCCTTCTGAAAGAAAATCAAGAGGGCCGAAATCTGTACCTTAACAGAGCCTAATTTCAGGCCCATATCCACTCCTGTCTGTAGGAAGTGGAGAAGACGACCCAGATGAAAATCTTCCGTAGGTGCATTCTTGGTCTCACACCAAGACACATACTTTCGCCAGATACGGTGATAATGTTTTACCGTCACCTCCTTCCTAGCCTTTATTAAAGTAAGGATGACCTCTTCCGGAATCCCCTTTTTCGCTAGGATTCGGCGTTCAACCGCCATGCCGTCAAACGTAACCGCGGTAAGTCTTGAAATACACAGGGCCCCTGTTGCAACAGGTCTTCCCTCAGAGGAAGAGGCCAGGGATCCCCTGTGAGCATCTCTTGTAGATCAGAGTACCAGGCCCTTCGAGGCCAGTCTGGGACAACGAGTATCGTCTGTACTCATCTTCGTCTTATGATCCTCAACACTTTTGTGATGAGAGGAAGAGGAGGAAACACGTAGACCGATTTGAACACCCACGGTGTTATCAGAGCGTCTACTGCTACTGCCTGAGGGTCCCGAGACCTGGCACAATACCTCCGAAGCTTTTTGTTGAGGCGTGACGCCATCATGTCTATTTGAGGAGTTCCCCAAAGACGCGTTACGTCTGCAAAGACTTCTTGATGAAGTCCCCACTCTCCTGGATGGAGATCGTGTCTGCTGAGGAAGTCTGCTTCCCAGTTGTCCACTCCCAGAATGAAGACAGCCGACAGAGCGCTTACATGATTTTCCGCCCAGCGAAGGATCCTTGTGGCTTCTGCCATCGCGACTCTGCTTCGTGTCCCGCCTTGGCGGTTCACATGAGCCACTGCTGTGACACTGTCTGATTGAATCAGAACCGGTAGGTTTCGAAGAAGACTCTCCGCTTGTCGAAGGCCGTAGTAAATGGCCCTGAGTTCCAACACATTGATGTGTAGACAGGACTCCTGGTCTGACCAAAGACCCTGAATTTTTTTTCCCTGTGTGACCGCTCCCCATCCTCGGAGGCTCGCGTCCGTGGTAACCAGGATCCAATCCTGAATTTCGAACCTGCGACCCTCCAGGAGGTGAGCACTTTGCAACCACCACAGGAGGGACACTCTGGCCCCTGGGGACAGAGTTATTTTCCAATGTAAGTGCAGATGGGACCCCGACCACTTGTCCAGAAGGTCCCATTGAAAAGTCATTGCATGGAACCTTCCGAAGGGAATGGCCTCGTAGGCCGCCACCATTTTTCCCAGAACTCGAGTGCATTGGTGAACTGACACCCTTTTTGGTTTTAGCAGGTCTCTGACCATGTTCTGGATGTCTTGGGCTTTCTCTATTGGGAGGAAGACCTTCATTTGTTCCGTATCCAGTATCATACCTAGAATCGGTAGTCGAGTTGTCGGAATCAACTGTGACTTCGGTAGATTTAGAATCCAACCGTGTTGCTGGAGCACTCTCAGAGAGAGCGCCACACTGCTCAGCAATTTCTCCCTTGATCTCGCTTTTATCAGGAGATCGTCCAAGTATGGGATAATTGTGACTCCATGCTTGCGCAGGACCACCATCATTTCCGCCATTATCTTGGTGAAAATACTCGGGCCGTGGAGAGTCCAAACGGCAACGTCTGAAATTGGTAATGACAATCCTGTACAGCGAATCTCAGGTATTCCTGATGGGGGGCATATATGGGGACATGAAGGTACGCATCCTTTATGTCCAAAGACACCATAAACTCCCCCTCCTCCATGTTAGCTATTATCGCTCTGAGAGATTCCATTTTGAATTTGAATCTTTTTATGTACAGGTTTAGGGATTTCAGATTCAAAATAGGTCTGACCGAACCGTCCGGTTTCGGTACCACAAATAGGGTTGAGTAGTAACCTCTTCCCTGCTGGTGCAGAGGAACCTTGATTATCACTTGCTGTATACACAGCGTTTGAATTGCAGCTAACACTATATCCCTTTCCGATGTGGAAGCTGGTAGGGCCGATTTGAAAAATCGGCGCGGGGGCACCTCCTCGAATTCCAATTTGTAACCCTGGGAAACTATTTCCAAGACCCAGGAATTCAGGTCCGAACTGACCCAGGCCTGACTGAAAAGTCGAAGACGTGCCCCCACCGGTGCGGACTCCCTCTGGGGAGCCCCAGCGTCATTCTGTGGGTTTTGGAGCAGCCGGGGAGGACTTTTGTTCCTGGGCACCTGCCGAAGCAGGTGCTCTTTTGCCTCTGCCCTTTCCTCTGGAGAGGAAAGAAGATCCCCGACCTCTTCTGGACTTGTGCGACCGAAAGGACTGCATCTGATAGGGTGTTACTTTCTTTTGCTGCTGGGGAATATATGGTAAAAAAATTTGATTTACCTGCTGTCGCTGTGGAAACCAGGTCCGTCAGCCCATCCCCAAACAATACATCACCCTTATAGGGTAGTACTTCCATATGTTTCTTGGAATCCGCATCACCCGTCCATTGGTGAGTCCATAAGGATCTTCTCGCTGAGATAGACATGGCATTGGCCCTAGAAGCTAGCAATCCAATGTCCCTTTGAGCATCCCTCATAAATAAGACTGCGTCCTTTATGTGGGCTAGAGTTAAGAATATAGTATCCTTATCCATATTATCAAATTGATCTGTCAGCTCATCTGTCCAAGCTGCAATCGCGCTACACACCCATGCCGACGCAATTGTCGGTCTTAGCACAGCCCCTGTATGAGAATAAATACACTTTAAGGTAGTTTCTTGCCTGCGATCTGCAGGGTCCTTAAGGGCCGCTGTGTCAGGAGACGGTAGCGCCACTTTCTTGGACAAGCGCGTCAGGGACTTGTCCACAGTGGGGGAAGATTCCCAAATCTCCCTGTCCTGCTTAGGGAAGGGGTATGCCATATAAATTCTTTTGGGGATCTGCGGTCTCTTGTCCGGAGTCTCCCAAGCTTTCCCAAAGAAATCATTTAATTCTTGAGATGCGGGAAAATTAATAATCTGTTTCTTTTCCTTAAACATGTGTACCCTTGTGTCGGGGACCGAGGGTTCATCCTCAATATGCAACACATCCCTTACTGCCACAATCATACACTGAATGGTTTTAGTCACCCTAGGATGTAATTTTACTTCGTCATAGTCGACACTGGAATCAGAGTCCGTGTCGGTAGTAGTGTCTTGTGTTAAGGGACGCTTTTGAGACCCCGACGGGCCCTGTGAGTCGGTCCAATCCGAGGATTGACCCCCTGATGTCCCCCCTAATTCAGCCTTATCAAGCCTTTTATGTAAAGATGCCACACTTGCATTCAACATATGCCACATGTCCATCCAATCCGGAGTCGGCACAACCGACGGGGACACACCACTCATTTGCTCCACCGCCGCCTTGGAGAAGCCTTCCGCCTCAGACATGTCGACACACAGGTACCGACACCCCACACACACACAGGGATTACCTATAAGGGGACAAAACCCCAACCAGGCCCTTAGGAGAGACAGAGAGAGAGTATGCCAGCACACACCCAGCGCTTAATAACACTGGAAAGATATGACCAGATAGCGCTTTTATATAACTATAAATTGACCAGATTCCACTCACTGCGCTCAAAATGCCCCCTCCTCTTTTTTCCAGCCTGAATGTTCAGCAGGGGAGAGACCAGGTAGCCAGCGTTTTCCTCATGCAGCTTCTGTGGAGAAAATGGCGCTGGTTAGTGCTGGGGATCAAGCTCCGCCCACCCGACGGCGGGCTTCGGTCCCGGTGATTTTTTTTATAGAAAATGGCGGGGGATCGTAGAATTACTGCCCAGCAGCCTAATCTACCTTGTCAGTGCCCAAATGTGAGATTTATTGCTGCCCAGGGCGCCCCCCCCTGCGCCCTGCACCCTTCAGTGCTGCTCTGTGTGTGAGACTGGGAGCAATGGCGCGCAGCTTACCGCTGCGCGCCTTACCTCATGAAAATCTGATGTCTTCTGCCTTCTCATCCGGCTTCTGTCTTCAGCATCTGAGGAGGATGGCGGCGCGGCTCCGGGACGAACCCCAGGTGAAACCTGTGTTCCGACTCCCTCTGGAGCTAATGGTGTCCAGTAGCCTTAGAAGCAGTGCCCAACCTGACAAGCCAGCTCTGCTTCTCTCTCCTCGGTCCCACGATGCAGGGAGCCTGTTGCCACCAGGACTCCCTGAAAATAAAAAACCTAACAAAATTCTTATCCACAGAAAACTCTGGAGAGCTCTCTGCAGTGCACCCATTCTCCTCTGGGCACAAGATCTAACTGAGGTCTGGAGGAGGGGCATAGAGGGAGGAGCCAGTGCACACCCATAGTCTTCTTCAAGTTCTTTTTAGGTGCCCTATCTCCTGCGGAGCCCGTCTATACCCCATGGTCCTTACGGAGTCCCCAGCATCCTCTGGGACGTAAGAGAAAAAGGATTATAATCTCCATTTGCACCTCAGGATCCGTAGAAGAAAAAAGTTGCACTTAGTGGCAGTCTGTACCGTGTGGCCTCAGCTTCCACGTAAAATGCCCGGAGATATTCAATTAGTCGCCCACAGTAAAAAATCTCGACTATCCTCAATACATCACTTAATGCAAATGTATGCTTGCACCTCCACATTCAGAGGCGCATAAGGTCTGGTTGTAAGCTTACAGCAGGCTACTAACTGAATAGCCTTAGGTGCTTTACCTTGGAGCTGAAACGCCTATAATGACTCTCCAAAGTCCTATGCAGTCCCCACTCAAACAATTACCCAAAAGAATGGGTTGCCACCTTCCTCAACGTCACAAGCATCTACTGCTATGAACATTTCAATGATATGGGTGGCTACAGATTGTTCTATCCCTGCCCACTTCAAACATGGGACAATTCGGATAGCCAAGAGAAGAATATTCAGAACGTACCAAGAACCTAGTCAAATGCACCAGTGTGCTTAAACTATCTGGACTCAATCCAATTAGGGAGTCTGCGAATGCAAGTTTGTTTCATGAAATTCACAGACTTCACATAAATGTATATATCAAAAGTATATATATATCTATTTATCTTTATATATCAACACTGACAAATGAGTTCTCCAGCTGACTGAGTGAGAAAGTACACAACAGCAAAAAAAGCAATTAAAGATAATCCAATCATAAATTTATACCTATCTATATTAAACCGAGGTCTTAACTTGTAAATCATTGTAGCAAAACTGAAAATTGGCCCTTAATCTCAATCCCAAAAAGTATAAACTCAGTTCACCCTGAGGAAAGGACTAGTCTCAAATACTTGAAGTGAGCTTAAAGCACCTGCAAGAAGGGGACCACTGATCATGAAAGTGTCTAATCTGCTGAGACAGAACAGATCTGAGTCAAGAGGAACAATTGTGAGGGTGTACCAGTATGAGCAGTATAGGCAAGTAAGCTATAATAAAGATGTGTTTAAACATTGTAAGGCTAAAAAAAAAAAAAATCTGAAATGCACGACAGAGAATTCAGTTAAGTGTGGTCAATCCTATCAGCCACCATGATCTCGCAAGTGCAAGTCATCGCGGCAGCGGCCGCACTTTACTGCGGGTCAAAGGACACAAAAGTGCTCGCTGCCCCATAGGGCCCAGAGCAATTTTGTTTGAATTGGGGCCGATTTCAGATGGCAAAGGGTGCAAGATCAGGTGCAGTTGCCAGCATTGAAACACGCGGCAACGGCACATCACATCCTTTACAGCTAATAGGATCGACCCCAGTGAGTAGCACAGTGGTTCCCAAACTCAGTCCCCAAAGCAACCTAACAGTCCAGGTTTTAAAGATATCCAAATCGAGCACATATGGTGAAATCTGATAGATTGAGGCATTAATTAAGCCACCTGGCCAAAGCATGGTTGTCATTAAAACCTGGACCGTAAGGATGCACTGAGGACAGATTCTGGGAACTTCTGGAGTAGCCATTAGGCAGGCTGAAATGAGAGATGGAGAAAACCTAACATACTAGTCAGCGGTAGATCGAAGAATGTGAGGAATAGTATTCAGAGATGCGATTAGAGATGTATTAGAGATGTACAGTATAATAGGGTGGTAGTGCTAAAGGAAAAGGATGAATAATTTGAAATGGATTCTATAGGACACGGGAGACAGCTTAGGAAATTTCAGAGTGGTGCTCAGTCTCAGTGAAGCTTTCAAAGTGATGCAAGAACAAAAGGGTGAGGGAAATGTCAGATAGGAGGAGATTGAGTTTTTGAATGCATCTTGAGTAAGAAAGGACATTCTAGAAAGACTACATATGAGGGATAATGCAGAGGTCAAGACAGAGGAAATTAGTAAAGTTCAGATTCAGGTCTCTAAAAGCTTCTTTAAGCAATGGCATCCAGAATGACAAAAAACGACAACAACAACGTATTAAAATAAAACTCAGAAAAATTTAATTTTAATAGACAATGTGTTTTCTTACCCCCTTATTGGCAGCTATACAGCACTCTGCTAACCTTAACCAGAGTCGAGGGTTTGAGTGATACACCTGAACAGCTTCTATCAAACATTCAAAGGCTGCCAGCGGTCGCCCGATGTGCAGAAGCTGTATGCCACAGTTATAGAGCAACTCGTAACGCTTGTTCGTCAACAGCGTACACATCGGTCTGCCTGAAAATTTCTTCCCTGATAAATGCAAAAAATACCGGCTTTTAATAGACAAATAAGCAAACAGTGACTTATAGTTCAAGACAATATAGGACAAGTACTGGGTATATAAACATTTCTGTATCAGCAGACGACACTGAAATAAGTATATGGATAGCAGAAAACCGAGGGATTAGGTGCCATCAAAGAGTATGGAGTAGAAGATGGTTTTAGTAAGAGAAGAGAAGGAAAAGCACATTAGGGAAAGGGGCCCTGCTCGTGACAGTTTATATTCTAAAAGGGGAGGGGCAGACAGACAGGGGTGACATGAATGGGGTAGACCGTGAGCGCGGAACAGAGGGTTAGGATGAGAGTTGGCTGGGTTTGGCAAAATAGTGGGTCTTGAGAGCTCGTTTAATATTTTGTAGAGAGGTGGAAAGTCTGATAGGGAGAGCTAGAAAATTCCAGAGATAGGAAGCAGCACATGAAAAATCTTGGAGGTAGGAGTGGAAGGAAGTAATAAGTGGGCAAGAGAGGTGGCGTGCATTAAGTGGAATGAAGAGGATGGGTAGGAGTGTAAACGGAAATAAGGTCAGAGATGTAAATGGGAGAGGAGTGGGTGAGGGCTTTTGTAAGTTAGTGTGAAAAGCTTGAATTGGATTCTGAAAGGGAAGGGGATCCAGTTAAGGGCTTGTAAGAGAGGGGAGGTGGATGTAGTTCGTTGGGTGAGGAAGATAAGCAGGGCTGCAGCATTGAGGACAGATTGAAGTGGAGAAAGGCATTTGTCAGGGATGCCACCTAGGAGGATATTACAGTAGTCCAGTCACGAGATGATTAGTAATTGGATAATGGTCTTAGTAGCATCCGGGGTGAGAAGGTCTGGTCCTGGAGAAAGATGTCAGAGTTGGTAAGAGGGATGGGAAGGGGTGGTAGGATAAAGAAGGTGGCTGGTTGCTGATGATCTGGCGGGATGTAATGTACAGGTATATGGGGTAATAGGCAGAGAGTGAGGATGGGAGATGAGGTGGACAGAGGAGGGAGTTGGCAGTGGCAAAGAGGTGCCGGCGGTTCGAAGACTGAGAGATAAGGTTTTTGAAGTATGACTGTTTAGCGAAGGAAAAGGCAGTCCTGAAAGATGAGAGCTTAAGTTTGAAATGGAGGCAGTCTGCTTTAAAGTGTGATTTCCTAAACTGTCGGTATCGAAAGTAAAGTTGTCTAGGAATTTGGAGGGAATGTCAGGGGGATGGTAAATGACAGCTACTCGCAGATGAACACGTTGGAAGAGGCGTGAAGCATGGATCTCAAATTTAGATTATGTAAGGGACGGTTCTGGGGGGTATTAGTTGGTAGGAGTAGCTAGAGGGTAAAAGGGCCCCAACACCACCAGCATGGCAACCCCCGGGACAGGGTGTGTGAGGCCACCAGCAGAGAAGCAGCGGAAGATGTGGTGTCAGAGGGGGTAATACAGGTTTCAGTAATGGTTAGGAGAGTTGAAGATGAAAAGGTCATGGGTGGGGACAGTTTGTTACAAAGAGATTTGGAATGCAGGGAAGCAGAGGGTGTAGTGATGGTGTTGGATCCTGAGCTAGGAAGGGAAACTGCAGGAGTTAGGCACGGAGGGAGTACAGTGCGATGGAGGGAACAAAGCGGAGTGTGGTAGAGGGCCTGTGGGGGGGGCCGAAGTGAATAACCATGGGGTAACAGGAGAGATGGGGAAGGGAATCAGAGGGGAGGATGGGAGACAGTAGAGGAGAGAGGAGATGTAGGAGACTAGGAGAGAAAGATAGAGGTGGTACAAGGGGGCAAAATAAAGGATTAGGCAGACAAGGAGTGTTGAGGGGTGTTGTTGTCAGTCTGGACATAGTGTGGATGAGGTAAATAGGGTTGGAAAATTGAAAATAGGACTAGTGGCTGAATGAGAGACAGACCAGCAGAAATGCAGGGGATAGTATAGCGCTGGTAGATTCAAGTGTTCAACTGCAGTTCTTTAGTTACAAGCGAAAAGTTTAGATGGTTGCAGAAATGTAATTTTAAGGTAGAATGTGTTAGAAAAGAGAGGATATGAGGGGAAGCAAAAAAGGAAAAAAGCTAAGGCAATTCAGACTATATTTACAAGTATATAAACTTTGGCTAATTAACACAGGTTACCAGTGAGGCAAATGTTTATCTGATGAAAGGTGATAATTACACTGTGTTTGATCATTCAAACCCCAACCAGTATGCCTTCATTAACTATGGGGTATATTCAATAAGAGTCGGACACTGCCGTCTTGTCGGAAAGACAGCAGTTTCCGACTGAATGCTGTCGGAATACACATGGATCGGCAGCTTCAGCCGCCGAGCCGCTTATATTGTCGTAAGCGCGGCCAAACCAGACAGGTTTTAGCCCCATTTCCCACAATGTCAATCCGACTTTTAAAAAAAGTTGGATTGGCAGTGTCGGAACGGGCCAAACCTGTCGGGTTTGGCCGCGGCAATGAAATACTTATTGCTAAGCAGCAGTGTGAAGAGAAGCAGACGGCTTCCTTGTGTGACACTTCACAGCGATGTACGGGGGCATTGCCTGTGTCCCCTCACATGTGAACGGTGTGTGGTGTTACCGCTGTAGCCGGGCAGCCGACGCATAATGCAATGCTGCTGTACATGTGGACGCTGCCTGCCACCGGTGGCCGTGGGCAGGAATCTGTAGCATGCAAGCAGTGTACACAGTGACCTGGGCGCCCTGCTGCTGCGGGCTGGCTACAGGCACCTGGCTGAGCTACAGTAACACTCCCCGGGTAACACACTAGCAGCAGCCATTAAATCACACAGAGATAACTGAATGATGCCCTGCCCCCCGCACATTATACACCACTGTGTGCTCATGTCTCCTCCACACCCACAGCAGCTCCCGGCCACGCCACTACCTATAGGCCAGTAACAGCGCAGGTCAGATCCTTATAGTGTAGTGGCTAGGTAACTGGAGTTAATGACAGCAGCAGCAGCACCGGGAACGGCCAAATCCGACTGTCGAATTTGGCCGCTCATTGGGCGGGATTCAATTCTTTTCACCCCATTCCACACCTGTTCTGTTTATGCCCTCGGGGGCATGGTATCATTATTTCAACTTGCTACCCTTGGAGTAGCAAGGCACCCGACCCTTTACACAGCCAAACCTGATTACTATGGGCGCGATATGCACAATAACGGGGATCATTTTAGACAGGAGATTGGGCGTGATCTATCATTTGAATTTCACCCATTGAATAGGGCTTGTCGGATCCATTATTGAATATACCCCTATATGACTCACTGACCAAAACTTCAAACGCAGGTATTTATAATTGCAAGCACATCATGATGATAGTAATATTTTTAAACACAAATAAAATATCTCTTTTTGATGCATCAATAAACCCTTCATAGACAAATGTACTGCTATATTGTCCTGGATTTTATCCACAACAGCTTTTCTCCAGTGTAGGCAACCATATACAATATATCTTACAGAAAATGTAGCAACTTCAGTTCAGAAGACATGTACAACGTCCATACCCAATGCTACCTATAACATGAATAACAGGGACGAGGGCTCACCTGGATCTGTAGACGTGGATAACTGTGCGCAGGCATTGTCATTTTCCTGGATAGCCTTTTTGAAGTAGAAGAGACCTAAATTGTGTTTTCCCATGGCAAAATGAATGCACCCGAGATTGTTCCAGAACATACATCGAACACATTCGCCTAAAATTAGAATTATATGCTTACTATAAATACACAATGCCAACAAATTCAGCTGTAAATGCTCGTGTAGATGCAATATTTATTTTTGGCCATCCTTAAAAAAAGTGACAATCACAATTAAATTATTTTTACTACAGTTACTTTAAAGAAGGAAAAACGAATGACTAATCATCAAGATATCGTTCTAATGTGTACCCAGCCAAAGGTTTTAAAACTAGTCATGGAAACAAATCAAAATGTATTTATTTTTAATATAGCTACTTGTACTATGTTACAATTTGTATAAAGCACAGCTAACTTTCACCCTTGTTTGTATTTATGACAGTTACAAAAGTATGGGGGAAAGGTAGGACATAACACCAATGTATCCAGGATAAGGTTTGAAAAAAGCAATAAAAAAATAAATACAAAACTGAGGGGCAGATGTATTAACCTGGAGAAGGCATAAGGAAGTGATAAACCAGTGATATGTGCAAGGTGATAAAGGCACCAGCCAATCTGATCCTAACTGTTAATTTACATATTGGAGATGATTGGCTGGTGCCTTTATCACCTTGCACATATCACTGGTTTATCACTTCCTTATGCCTTCTCCAGGTTAATACATCTGCCCCAGATTTCTCTATCTAAAATTGGTAGTATAACTAATTTTCAGCACTCCAGGATTTTATAGTTTATTTTTAAACTTCAATAATTTTTATTAAAGAGTAGTTTACGTATTTGGGGATACATAAAAGGAAGAAGGGGAATCAGGGGAACAAAAAGGGGAATAAAAGAGAAGACAGGATTTCAAAAACGAAAACATACAAATCACAGTAAATCAGTGAGCATAGAACAACAATGAAATAATCGAAGGCCAAAATGGTCTCAGGAAGAACAATGCATAAAAACATACAATAAAGCATGAGAATCAGCTAACATAATAGTAATGATAATGAGAAAAAGAACATAATAACAGTTAGTCCTCTTTAGCGGAGTCCGGCTCTCTCTCACAAAGGCTATATTGACGGGGATCAAATTGAGATGAATTGGGAAAATACTGAGCTCAATCTCCTTCCGTAACAAATTCGCGCCAGGATGACCAACGCACGGAGAGGAGATGAGGCTGAGCAGACATATGGCATATATTCTGTTTCCATGATATAATGGAAATTAATCTTATGTACAACTTTTAATTAACTAGGAGGGGTGGATTGTTTCCATATTTGCAAGAACATCTCTCTTATGCAACAAATTATCAGAGAACACATGTAGCCACCTTTATCTTGACTGGCTGAGGCGTTTGTCCCGATCGAGCATACGCAGCGTACTGGGGCGTAGGGAGGCGCGCCTAGTCACAGACAGGCGTACCTAATCGCACGGAGGTAGACAGAGCATTTGGCGTTACCTTTACGTGTAATACCTGCGATCATCCACCAGATGTCGCCTTTTACAATCACCACTGCGCATGCATGTGGTTCCCGTAAAATACAATACTGAAATATATAATAAGGTCTACTTTACTAAGCGTCTCATTACGCTGCATACAGTTAATACTCATTACGCTGCATTATTTAATACAGTAAATACTCATTATGCTGCATTATTTAATACAGTATATACGGTACAGACGCAAATAGTACAGCATACAGTATATGATCCATCTACAGTACTTTATGAATATGTGAGCGTCCAAGTCCCGCAGACAAAACAACATAAAACCAGTAGTGTACACTGTCGCAAATGGACGTGTTAGAAGTTCACTATTGCCTCTTGAGATTAGGAATTTTGTACAGTATGTTAGCGTCCTAATCCCATTGCCATTACAGCATAATCAAAACCAATGGATTTATTCATCTGTCTGCGGCAAAGTGGTGAAGTGTTCCGCTTCCTATACTCAGAGTCCCGCGTTCGATTTCTAAAGTACGAATGCATGTTAGTTTTTTCCAGACAATTTATTATTTTTTTATTCACAAAAACCAGGGCAAAGCTGCAGGAGCGGTTCTACTGTTAAGGTTCCATGCACCGTACAGTACACATACAATTCTGTAGCAGGGCAGACTCAATAGAAATGGCTACCACCTATGACTCCTTGCCCCACGGAGGCCCTAGGCTACGGAGCAAGTAACAGTCCAGATTTTGCAGGCTATGGGGCAATGCTGAAGGAGCGTCACAATCCCCTATCTAAAAACACAGGGGCGATAGGAATAAGCGAGGTCTATGCACTTAACGATACCCCAGACCTTATCGCATCACAAAGTGACAAAATGTCCAAGGCACATGAACATCCACCTTGTGTCAGCACTCAGCTATGGAGCGAGTGACGGCATAGGTTTTGCAGGCTTCGGGCAGTGCTGAAGGAGCGTCGGAATCCCCTAGCTAAAATACACAGGGGCGATAGGGTTAAGCGAGGTCTATGCACATAATTCTACAAAACGGGGTTCATGTGCCTTGGACATTTTGTCACTTTGTGATGCGATGGGGTCTGGTGTATCGTTATGTGCATAGACCTCACTTATCCCTATCGACCCTGTGTATTGTAGCTAGGGGATTCTGACGCTCCTTCAGCATTGGCCCGTTCTTTGAACATGGTATTTTCCACTGCCTTGCCCTACCCCCATCCCACTTTCCCCTTCCCCCCTGGGAGCCTGCACAGTTCATGCAGTAGACAGGTAGAGAGTTCCGATCAGGTTACAAGACAAGATTTATGTGAAACCTGTGTGCACCCTTCCATTGAATGTATAACAAAGACAAAAAATTATAATACAGTGAATGTCACGGGAACTCGGACGCTCATACTGTACACGTATTTCAAAAGCACAGTGTTTATGCATTGTACATACTTCCTTTTACACAATTACTTGCGTCTCCATACACAACCTTGCGTCTGCACACACAAGTGTTTTAACATGTTCGTTTGTGTCTGTGTAAACTATTTATATTGAGAACTCTCACCATTGGTCACCATCTATTAACATTACAGTCGTCACTGACCATTTGCCAGAGCTGTACATCAATCCGCCGCTATATGATCGAAAGTACTGGATTAGTGGAGCATTAGCCACCCAGTGGTGATGTGTAATGCATGCTGAGTATCTAGAATCGCCTCAATGCACCTGCCTGTGATTAAAATTCAGCAAGCTAAGCTATCGCCTTAGCGTGACTAAACGTCCGTCTAGGCGGAGAATCGGTCAAGATAAAGGTGGCTACATCTGTAGCAAAGCGACAGAAGATGGGGAGAGCGATAAATCAAGCACTTTGTTAATTAATAAAAAACCTCTGACCAAAAAGGACCAATAATGGAACACGACAGAAATATATGACCCAACTCGCCACACTGGCCCCAGCAAAATTTAGAACACGTAGCCCAAAATGTGTGAAGCCTATCAGGCGTAAGGTACAATCTATTAAGTAACTTTATGTGCATTTCGGTAATGGTGCTAGCACCTAGACATCTTATAGGAAGAAAGGAAGATATTATTCCATTGAGAATCAGTCAACGAGATATTTAAGTCATCTTTCCATTTCTTTTGGGCAGAAAATCTGGAAACAGGAATTAAATTAATGATAATACCATACCAAAAATGAGATCTCCTTGAGATTTAATTTGTGCTAAACATGCAAAACTTTGGGCATTAGGGAGAGTACAGGACTAGAAATTTTAGGTAAACCTTTCCACCAATGAAGGATTTGAAATAATACAGTAAGTCTGAATCATGGAGCGAGAATTTATGCTGTAAATCGGCAAAAGATGGCAAAATGGACCCATTCAATAATTCCCTAAAATAAGCAACACCACAGGAAACCCACCTCGACCAAATTCAAACTAGGTATTAATTTAGCCAGCGATCTCAAGGAGATGTGCTGGAGGTAGGACATATAGAAGGACCGTTTCACAGGCCGCTCATCCATTACTAAAAGGGAAGCCTGGGTGTAGGGTAACAGTGAAGTTGGATTTGGACAGAGAAATTAAGGAATTTTCATAATATCCTCTAGAGCAGGGGCGGACAGACTTTTGGAGTTGGCGATCTACTTTGAAAGCTAAAAAGCTTTTGTGATCTACCTAGGAGGAATAATAGTGCGCGCTACAGGCGCGCGCGCAAAAAAAGGGGCATGGCATGACAAAAAGTGGGCGTGGTATAACAAAAAAAGGGACGTAGCCTTGCTGCACAGAGTGTAATGACTGCCTCACACGAAATAACACATTGGACCCCACAGGTAAAAACCTCAAACACATATGCCCCCACAGTGCCTGAGGGTTCACTACGGCTGGCCGGCGGTCGGGCTCCCGGCGACCAGCTTACCGGCGCCGGGAGGCCGACCGCCGGCTTACCGACAGTGTGGCGAGCGCAAATGAGCCCCTTGCGGGTTCGCTGCGCTCGCCACACTACGGGCACGGTGGCGCGCCACACTATTTTATTCTCCCTCTATGGGGGTCGTGGACCCCCACGAGGGAAAATAAGTGTCGGTATGCCGGGGGTCGGGCTCCCGGCGCCGGTATACTGAGCGCCGGGAGCCCGACCGCCGGCATACAGAAGACCACCCGTGCCAGATACACATGCCCCCACAGTGCCATGTGCCCACAGTGCCAGATATGCCCCCACAGTGCCAGATACAGATATGCCCACACAGTGCCAGATATGCCCCCACAGTGCCAGATTACAGATATGCCCCCACAGTGCCAGATATGCCCCCACAGTGCCAGATATGCCCTCACAGTGCCATGTGCCCACAGTGCCAGATTACAGATATGCCCCCACAGTGCCATGTGCCCACAGTGCCAGATATGCCCCCACAGTGCCAGATATGCCCACAGTGCTAGATATGCCCTCACAGTGCCATGTGCCCACAGTGCCAGATATGCCCCCACAGTGCCAGATACAGATATGCCCCCACAGTGCCAGATATGCCCCCACAGTGCAAGATACAGATATGCCCCCACAGTGCCATGTGCCCACAGTGCCAGATATGCCCCCACAGCGCCAGATTACAGATAAGCCCCACAGTGCCATGTGCCCAGTGCCAGATATGCCCCCACAACGCCAGATTACAGATATACCCCCCACAGTGCCATGTTGCCACAGTGCCAGATATGCCCCACAGTGCCATGTGCCCGCAGAGCCAGATATGCCCCCAGAGCCACATATGACCCCACAGTGCCAGATATGCCCCACATTGCCAGATATGCCCCCACTGAGCCATGTGCCCACAATGCCAGATATGCCCCCATAGTAGAGCTCACCGGAGTGGAGAGCGCAGCGCGCGCTTCTCCTGTCTTCCGCCCACCCTGCTTCTAAGTCTAATCTCCGGCGGTGACGGCAGCGTGTATGGCTCAAAACAGGCGCCGGTCCGCGAGCTCTCATTGGCTAACGAACCGGCACCTGATTTGAGCTATACACTCTGCCGTCACTGAGGAGGCAGAGCGGCAGGCAGGAGAGGCGCGGCTTCGGGTGGCTGGGCGGCGGATCGCGATCGACTGGTCCGCGATCGACTGTTTGGCCACCCCTGCTCTAGAGGGTATGAGGGAAATACTGCCCAGGCCAACCCAGCCTAGTTCCAAATTTAAATCTAAATAAACTTTGAGCTGCACCAGGAGACGTGCTTCCTGATAGGACACCAGATCTGGAAGGGCAAGGCCACCATTAGGTCTAAAGAGTATCATCCTAGACTTAACCAATTTAGGAGGACCTGCAGGCCAAACATATTTAGATAAAATAAGGTTACAGTCTGCTAAATACTTATTATGGAATATATAAGGGATTGTACGAAACAAAAACGAGTTTTATGGTAAGAACTTACCTTTGTTAAAACTCTTTCTGCGAGGTACACTGGGCTCCACAAGGATAGACATAGGGTGTAGAGTACGATCTTGATCAACAGGCTCAAAAGCTTTGACCTTTTTCCCCAAGATGCATAGCGCCGCCTCCTATATCGCGCCGCCTCCTATATCACCCCGCCTCCGTGCACAGGAGCTCAGTTTTGTTAACCAACCCAATGCAGTAGCAAGTAAAAGAGACGACAACTGCCAGTTGCCACAAACACCACACTCTCCCGACAGAAGTGTCAGCGGCTAATGCCATACCAACCCAAAGAAGCTAAGTGCGTCAGGGTGGGCGCCTTGTGGAGCCCAGTGTACCTCGCAGAAAGAGTTTTAACAAAGGTAAGTTCTTACCATAAAACTCGTTTTCTGCTGCGGGGTACACTGGGCTCCACAAGGATAGACATAGGGGATGTCCTAAAGCAGTTCCTTATGGGAGGGGACGCACTGTAGCGGGCACAAGAACCCTGCGTCCAAAGGAAGCATCCTGGGAAGCGGCAGTATTGAAGGCATAGAACCTTATGAACGTGTTCACAGAGGACCACGTAGCCGCCTTGCACAATTGTTAAAGGGTCGCACCACGTTGGGCCGCCCAAGAAGGTCCAACAGACCGAGTAGAATGGGCCTTAATATTATCAGGAGCAAAGAGACCAGCCTGTACATAAGCATGTGCAATCACCATTCTAATCCTTCTGGCCAGAGATTACTTGTGAGCAGGCCAGCTCCGTTTGTGAAACCCAAACACTACAAAAAGATAATCAGATTTCCTAATAGGAGCAGTTCTCTTCACATAGATACGGAGAGCCCGTACCACATCCAAAGACCGCTCTTTGGGAGACAGATCAGGAGAAACAAGTGCCGGAACCACAATCTCCTGATTAAGGTGGAACGAAGAAACCACCTTAGGTAGATAGCCGGGACGAGTCCTAAGAACCGCCCGGTCACGGTGAAATATCAGATATGGGGAACTACAGGACAAGGCACCCAAATCCGACACTCTTCTAGCTGAAGCAATAGCCAGCAGAAACACCACCTTAAGGGAAAGCCACTTAAGGTCAGCTGAACCAAGAGGTTCAAACAGAGACTCTTGTAACGCCTCCAAAACAACCGACAAGTCCCAAGGAGCCACAGGCGGGACATAGGGAGGTTGGATACGCAACACGCCCTGAGTAAAGGTATGCACATCAGGTAAGGTCGCAATTTTTCTCTGAAACCACCCCGACAAGGCAGATATTTGAACCTTGAGGGAGGCCAGACGCAGGCCTAAGTCCAGGCCCTGCTGAAGAAAAGCCAACAACTTGGCTATACTAAACTTGGAAGCATCATAATCGTTAGATGCGCACCAAACAAAGTAAGAATGCCAGACCCTATAGTAAATCCGAGCCGAAGCCGGTTTCCGGGCCCGCAACATAGTTTGAATGACTGCCTCAGAAAACCCCTTAAAACGGAAGCTTCAAGAGCCACGCCGTCAAAGACAGCCGGGCTAGGTCCTGGTAGACACAGGGGCCCTGAACGAGGAGGTCTGGGCATTGTGGAAGTAAAATTGGACACTCTGACGATAGGCCTTGCAGGTCTGAGAACCAGTGCCGTCTGGGCCACGCTGGAGCTATGAGAAGCAGATTTCCTTTTTCTTGCTTGAACTTCCGAATTACCCTGGGCAGGAGTGACACCGGAGGGAACACGTACGGCAGCCAAAACCTCCACGGTACCGCCAGCGCATCCACGAATGCTGCTTGAGGATCCCTTGTCCTTGCTCCGAAGACCGGACCCTTGTGATTGTGTCGAGACGCCATCAGACCTACGTCTGGAAGGCCCCACCTTTCCACTAGGAGTTGAAACTTCTGGATGGAGGCCCCACTCGCCGGCATGCACGTTCCAACGACTGAGAAAGTCCGCTTCCCAATTCAGGACTCCCGGAATGAATATTGCCGATATGGCCGGTAGATGGCGTTCCGCCCAACGTAGAATCCGTGAGACTTCCTTCATTGCTAGGCGGCTTCGAGTGCCGCCTTGATGATTTATGTAAGCCACTGTGGTGGCGTAGTCCGACTGTACTTGAACAGGACGGTTCTGAATTAAATGCTGGGCTAGGTTCAAGGCATTGAAGACCGCCCGCAACTCCAGAATATTGATCGAGAGGAAGGACTCCTCCTTGATCCACCGCCCCTGAAGGGAGTGTTGCTCCAGCACCACGCCCCAACCTCTTAGACTGGAATCTGTCGTCAACAGGACCCAGTCGGATATCCAGAACGGACAGCCCCTTCACAGTTGTTGGTCCCGGAGCCACCAGAGCAGCGACAGACGGACCTCCGGAGTCAATGAGATCATTTGAGACCTGATCCGGTGAGGCAGGCCGTCCCATTTGGCTAGAATCAGCCTCTGGTGAGGGCGAGAGTGAAATTGAGCGTACTCCACCATGTCGAATGCTGACACCATGAGGCCCAGCACCTGCATCGCCGAATGTATCGACACTTGCGGATGAGATAGGAAGCAACGAATCCTGTCCTGAAGTTTCAGGACTTTCTCCTGAGACAGGAACAACCGAGGGTTGTGAGTGTCCAATAGCGCTCCCAGATGCACCATGCTCTGAGCAGGGATCAGGGATGACTTCTTCCAGTTGATTAGCCACCCGTGGGCTTGCAGAAACCGGACCGTCACATCTAGATGACGCAGGAGAAGTTCTGGGGAATTTGCCAGGATTAACAAGTCGTCCAAATACTGCAGTATCCTGACCCCTTGACGGCGGAGTACCACCATCATCATCACCGCCATGACTTTTGTAAAGACTCGCAGAGCCGTTGTTAAACCAAAAGTTAACGCCCGAAACTGGTAATGGCAGTTGCCAATCGCAAATCTCAGGTATTGCTGATGAGACACTGCTATAGGAATATGCAGGTAAGCATCCTGTATATCCAGTGAGACCATGAAGTCCCCAGGTTCCAAGGCCAGAACTATAGAGCGAAGGGTTTCCATACAGAACTTGGAAACCTTCACAAACCTATTCTCAACCTCAAGGCATTGAACGGGCCGGGAGGACCCATTTGGTTTCGGGACTAGAAACAGCGGAGAATAGTACCCCCGGTCTGTACCACCGAATGTAGAGTGTTTGCCTTTGTCTTGTCCAACGGGACATCTCTCTGGCAAAATCGATGAGGGGGGCGGTTTTTGAAGGCTATGGCGTAACCTCGAGTGACGACTTCCCATACCCAGGCATTTGAAGTGCTCTTCAACCATTCCTGGGTATACCTAGAAGCCGGCCCCCCACCCTGGGATCCCCCAGAGGGAGGCCCGCCCCATCATGCGGCAGGCTTATCTGTCTTGGAAGCTGGCTGACGGGCCGCCCAGGCTTTTTTGGGCTTAGGCTTACCAGGTTTGGAAGTGCAGGCCTGCTTGTTGTACGCCTGACCTTTTGCTTTACCTGAAGGACGAAAGGAAGTACCTTTAGCCTTCGACACAGAAGGAGCATTACTTGGCAGACAGGCAGTTTTGGCAGTAGCCAAGTCAGCCACAATCTTATTTAAATCCTCCCCAAATGGAATTATCTCCCTTAAAAGGGTTTTTCTAGAGTCCAGATCCACAGACCAGGATCTCAGCCACAATATCCGGCGAGCCAGGACTGACGTAGTAGAGGCCTTGGATGCCAGGATACCGGCATCAGAAGCCACCTCTTTAATATAACGAGAAGCTGTGACAATATATGACAAGCATTGTCTAGCATGGTCAGAGGAGATTTCAGCATCTAACTCCAAGGCCCATGCTTCAATGGCCTCTGCAGCCCAAGTAGCTGCAATAGTGGGCCTTTGTGCAGCACCCGTGAGGATGTAAATCGCTTTCAGACAACCCTCCACAAGTTTATCCGTAGGCTCTTTTAGAGACGTGACGGTGGTGACCGGTAGAGATGAGGAAGCCACCATCCTAGCCACATGTGAGTCCACTGGAGGAGGCGTTTCCCAATTCTTAAGACAGTTCCGGCGCGAGGGGATAGCGAGCCAGCATCTTCTTTTGAGGCACAAACTTCGTAACCGGGTTTTCCCAGTGTTCCTGACGTATATCAATTAGGTGGTCAGAGTGAGGTAAAACTTGTTTAATCACCTTCTGACACTTGAACTTATCTGGTTTCTTAGGAGGAACGGATGGCTCTGGATCATCCGTAATCTGTAAAATTAACTTAATAGCCTCCAAAAGATCAGGAACATCCACATGTGAACCACCCTCCCCATCTGCCGTATGTGAGTCAGAAACTGTGGGGTCAGTGTAAGTGCGGTCTTCATCAGACGAGGTGTAAGTGCCATCTTCATCCGACGAGGTGTCAGTGACAGCAGTGGATTGTGAGGAGACAAGCGCTCGCTTAGAGGACCACTTGGACGTAGGCGAGCGACGGTCAGACCTTTTAGTAGTCAGGGACTGGTTCAACTTCTTTATTTGAGCAGATAAATCGTCCGCCCACCGCGGGTTAGCTGCAGGGACCACAAACGGTTGCACCGGCATTGGGGGTGTTAGTTTATGAACTAGCGTATGCAGAAGCGTGGAAAAAGCGTCCCACGGCGGGTCATTACTTGCCCCCGTTGCCACAGTCCCACTGGGAGGGCAACGAGCCCCCAGAACCAGAGCCCAAAGCTGCTATATTCTCCTCATAGGTATCTGCGGCTTCAGCAACACCGGCAGTGTGTTCAGCCCCAGAACAGTTACCCTCGGAAGCATACATGATATAACTTGCAGTATCAGGTAACACAGTATAATTTGTCAGCAGCACAATACCTCTAGCCCAAACCCCTGCGCAGTGTAGTCAGCACAGATCAAGGAGAGATATGGTGACTAAATCACAGAGAAAAATACGTAATACAGTATATCTTTGTGAAAATCCTATATTAAATAAAACCTGACGCACCAAGCCCCCTCAGGTTATAGAATATAGGGATAGCAGGTTGAGTGAAAGACACGAAATGGACACCACTCAGCTATCAAATGCACACACAAATAGTCACAGTCTGTACAATGCAGAGGTTATTACTAACAATAATACTGCACTGGACTAGCTTACACAGCTATATAACAATAGATATAACAGTACACAGTAAGAACTGGATGTATATTACAGGGTAATTGTACTAGGAAACCCTAAGTGCACTCTTTCTTAACGAACACTGACTAAAAAAGGCAGGTAGAATACTTAAGTGTCTTGTAAAGTCACAGCACTGACAACCAGGCGGCTTTACATAGGAGGATTTGCCCAAGCAGTCCCAGTAACAGTGAGCTGAGGGATAATGGCGCCGCAGACACTGCCAGGGAGTGAGGGAGAGACAGATATGCAGCTCCAGGGCGGGAACATTTGAGAGAAATGGCGCCCTGGGGCTGGGAAAGGGGCTCCAGGTCTAAGCCTTATCCCCTCTGCTGGCAAAACCACCGGGTACTGCGGGCTACTTGTAAAAAAGGTTTAGAGAGAAAACCTGACCTGCACCCATGCCCTGGTGATCTAGTGGGATCGCCTGTACTGCCAACAGTGTCCACCGCCAGCGCGCGCGGCCCGCCTCCCACCGGCTGCGCCGGATCGCGATATTGTGCTGGTCCCGCGAGCGGGACCCACTTACCTCCTCCCGAAGTGCGGCCACGCGATCCCGGAGAGACCCAGCCGTGGGTGACTGACTTGGAAGAAAACCGGAGCCTCCTGCTGTAGGTACCCGGCAACCAGGGCACGGGAGTGTACAGCGCCGCTGGGTGAGAGATGGAGCTGCAGCAGGCAATGTCTACTGACATCCAGCACAATCTGTGCCTCTGCTGCAGCCCTTGTAGTCTTCTTTTTTCTTCAGAAACAGCTTTTTCTAGAGCTGCTGTGAGCAGCTCTTCCTGTTACATGCTTGCACTGCAAGCACCAACTACAAACTGAGATCCTGTACACGGAGGCGGGGTGATATAGGAGGCGGTGCTATGCATCTTGGGAAGAAGGTCAAAGCTTTTGAGCCTGTTGGTGCTTCAGATCAAGATCCTACTCTACACCCTATGTCTATCCTTGTGGAGCCCAGTGTACCCCGCAGCAGAAAATCAATTTAGGGAGAAGGGACATCTTAAATGCTGCCATAGGACCCAGCTAAGAAATATTGTAAGTAAGCCAACATACATAATCTACTAAACCACAAATCCATAATTCAAAGTAGATCAGAGAACGCATTCAACCATTCTAACAGAAACAGAGAACAAGGCATACCCACAATCCCAGGACAGCAAAAATAAGATTTTACTTACCAATAAATCTATTTCTCGTAGTCCGTAGTGGATGCTGGGACTCCGTAAGGACCATGGGGAATAGCGGCTCCGCAGGAGACAGGGCACAAAATAAAAGCTTAAGGATCAGGTGGTGTTCACTGGCTCCTCCCCCTATGACCCTCCTCCAAGCCTCAGTTAGGATACTGTGCCCGGACGAGCGTACATAATAAGGAAGGATATTGAATCCCGGGTAAGACTCATACCAGCCACACCAATCACACCGTACAACTTGTGATCTGAACCCAGTTAACAGTATGATAAACGCAAAGGAGCCTCTGAAAAGATGGCTCACAACAATAATAACCCGAATTTTTGTAACAATAACTATATACAAGTATTGCAGACAATCCGCACTAGGGATGGGCGCCCAGCATCCACTACGGACTACGAGAAATAGATTTATCGGTAAGTAAAATCTTATTTTCTCTGACGTCCTAGTGGATGCTGGGACTCCGTAAGGACCATGGGGATTATACCAAAGCTCCCAAACGGGCGGGAGAGTGCGGATGACTCTGCAGCACCGAATGAGAGAACTCCAGGTCCTCCTCAGCCAGGGTATCAAATTTGTAGAATTTAGCAAACGTGTTTGCCCCTGACCAAGTAGCTGCTCGGCAAAGTTGTAAAGCCGAGACCCCTCGGGCAGCCGCCCAAGATGAGCCCACCTTCCTTGTGGAATGGGCTTTTACTGATTTTGGCTGTGGCAATCCTGCCACAGAATGTGCAAGCTGAATTGTACTACAAATCCAACGAGCAATCGTCTGCTTAGAAGCAGGAGCACCCAGCTTGTTGGGTGCATACAGGATAAACAGCGAGTCAGATTTTCTGACTCCAGCCGTCCTGGAAACATATATTTTCAAGGCCCTGACAACGTCAAGCAACTTAGAGTCCTCTAAATCCCTGGTAGCCGCAGGTACCACAATAGGTTGGTTCATGTGAAATGCAGAAACCATCTTAGGTAGAAATTGAGGACGAGTCCTCAATTCCGCCCTGTCAGAATGAAATATCAAGTAAGGGCTTTTATATGATAAAGCCGCCAATTCTGACACACGCCTGGCTGAAGCCAAGGCTAACAGCATCGACACCTTCCATGTGAGATATTTTAAGTCCACAGTGGAAAGTGGTTCAAACCAATGTGACTTTAGAAAACTCAACACCACATTGAGATCCCAAGGTGCAACTGGAGGCACAAAAGGAGGCTGTATGTGCAGCACCCCTTTTACAAATGTCTGAACTTCAGGTACTGAAGCCAGTTCTTTCTGGAAGAAAATCGACAGGGCCGAAATTTGAACCTTAATGGACCCTAATTTTAGGCCCATAGACAGTCCTGTTTGCAGGAAATGAAGGAAACGACCCAGTTGAAATTCCTCTGTAGGGGCCTTCTTGGCCTCACACCACGCAACATATTTACGCCAAATGCGGTGATAATGTTTTGCGGTTACGTCCTTCCTGGCTTTGACCAGAGTAGGGATGACTTCTTCTGGAATGCCTTTTTCCCTCAGGATCCGGCGTTCAACCGCCATGCCGTCAAACGCAGCCGCGGTAAGTCTTGGAACAGACAAGGCCCCTGCAGTAGCAGGTCCTTTCTTAGAGGTAGAGGCCACGGTTCGTCCGTGAGCATCTCTTGAACATCCGGGTACCAAGTCCGTCTTGGCCAATCCGGAACCACGAGTATAGTTCTTACTCCTCTCCTTCTTATGATTCTCAGTACTTTTGGTATGAGAGGCAGAGGAGGGAACACATACACTGACTGGTACACCCACGGCGTTACCAGAGCGTCCACTGCTATTGCCTGAGGGTCCCTTGACCTGGCGCAATATCTGTCCAGTTTTTTGTTTAGACGTGACGCCATCATGTCCACCTTTGGTTTTTCCCAACGGTTTACAATCAGGTGGAAGACTTCTGGGTGAAGTCCCCACTCTCCCGGGTGAAGGTCGTGTCTGCTGAGGAAGTCTGCTTCCCAGTTGTCCACTCCCGGAATGAATACTGCTGACAGTGCTATCACATGATTTTCCGCCCAGCGAAGAATCCTTGCAGCTTCTGCCATTGCCCTCCTGCTTCTCGTGCCGCCCTGTCTGTTTACGTGGGCGACTGACGTGATGTTGTCCGATTGGATCAACACCGCCTGACCCTGAAGCAGAGGTTTTGCTTGACTTAGGGCATTGTAAATGGCCCTTAGTTCCAGAATGTTTATATGAAGAGACGTTTCCAAGCTTGACCACAGGCCCTGGAAATTTCTTCCCTGTGTGACTGCTCCCCAGCCTCTCAGGCTGGCATCCGTGGTTACCAGGATCCAATCCTGAATGCCAAATCTGCGGCCCTCTAGTAAATGAGCACTCTGCAGCCACCACAGGAGAGACACCCTTGTCCTTGGCGACAAGGTTATCCGCTGATGCATCTGCAGATGCGATCCGGACCATTTGTCCAGTAGATCCCACTGAAATGTTCTTGCATGGAATCTTCCGAATGGAATCGCTTCGTAAGAAGCCACCATTTTCCCCAGGACCCTCGTGCACTGATGCACTGAGACCTGTCCTGGTTTTAGGAGGTTCCTGACTAGCTCGGATAACTCCCTGGCCTTCTCCTCCGGGAGAAACACCTTCTTCTGGACTGTGTCCAGAATCATTCCTAGGAACAGTAGACGTGTCGTTGGAATCAGCTGCGATTTTGGAATATTTAGAATCCACCCGTGCTGACGTAACACTACCTGAGATAGTGCTACTCCGACTTCTAACTGTTCCCTGGATCTTGCCCTTATCAGGAGATCGTCCAAGTAAGGGATAATTAAAATGCCTTTTCTTCGTAGAAGAATCATCATTTCGGCCATTACCTTGGTAAAGACCCGAGGTGCCGTGGACAATCCAAACGGCAGCGTCTGAAACTGATAATGACAGTTTTGTACTACAAACCTGAGGTACCCTTGGTGAGAAGGGTATATCGGGACGTGGAGATAAGCATCTTTGATGTCCAGAGACACCATATAGTCCCCTTCTTCCAGGTTTGCTATCACTGCTCTGAGTGACTCCATCTTGAATTTGAACCTTTTTATGTAAGTGTTCAAGGATTTCAGATTTAAAATTGGTCTCACCGAGCCGTCCGGCTTCGGTACCACAAACAGCGTGGAATAATACCCCTTTCCTTGTTGCAGGAGGGGTACCTTGATTATCACCTGCTGGGAATACAGCATGTGAATGGCTTCCAAAACTGCCTCCCTGTCGGAGGGAGACTTTGGTAAAGCAGACTTCAGGAAACGACGAGGGGGAAACGCCTCGAATTCCAGTTTGTACCCCTGCGATACTACCTGTAGAATCCAGGGATCCACTTGCGAGTGAGCCCACTGCGCGTTGAAATTCTTGAGACGGGCCCCCACCATATCTGAGTCTGCTTGTAAAGCCCCAGCGTCATGCTGAAGACTTGGCAGAAGCAGGGGAGGGCTTCTGCTCCTGTGAAGCGGCTGCATGGTGCAGTCTTTTTCCTCTTCCTCTGCCCCGGGGCAGAAAAGAATGGCCTTTTGCTCGCTTGTACTTATGGGAACGAAAGGACTGAGTTTGAAAAGACGGTGTCTTTTTCTGCTGATGTGGAGTGACCTGGGGTAAAAAGGTGGATTTTCCAGCCGTTGCCGTGGCCACCAGGTCCGATAGACCAGCCCCAAATAACTCCTCCCCTTTATACGGCAATACTTCCATGTGCCGTTTGGAATCCGCATCCCCTGACCACTGTCGCGTCCATAACGCTCTTCTGGCAGAGATGGACATAGCACTTACTCTTGATGCCAGGGTGCAAATATCCCTCTGTGCATCACGCATATATAGTAATGCATCCTTTAAATGTTCTATAGTTAACAAAATATTGTCCCTATCCAGGGTATCAATATTCTCGGTCAGGGAATCCGACCATGCGACTCCAGCACTGCACATCCAGGCTGAGGCGATTGCTGGTCGCAGTATAACACCAGTATGTGTGTATATACTTTTTAGGATATTTTCCAGCCTTCTATCAGCTGGTTCTTTGAGGGTAGCCGTATCAGGAGACGGTAACGCTACTTGTTTTGATAAACGTGTGAGCGCCTTATCTACCCTAGGGGGTGTTTCCCAACGCGCCCTAACCTCTGGCGGGAAAGGATATAATGCTAATAATTTTTTAGAAATTAGCTGTTTTTTATCGGGGGAAACCCACGCTTTTTCACACACCTCATTTATTTCCTCTGACTCAGGAAAAAATATTGGTAGTTTTTTCTCACCCCACATAATACCCTTCTTTGTGGTACTTGTAGTGTCAGAAAGGTTCAATGCCTCTTTCATTGCCGTGATCATGTAACGTGTGGCCCTACTGGACATTACGTTTGTCTCGTCACCGTCGACACTAGACTCAGTATCTGTGTCAGGGTCTGTGTCGACCCACTGAGGTAACGGGCGTTTTAGCGCCCCTGACGGTGTTTGAGACGCCTGGACAGGCACTAATTGATTTGCCGGCTGTCTCATGTCGTCAACAGTTTTTTGCAAATTGCTGACATTATCACTTAATTGTTTAAATACAATCATCCAGTCAGGTGTCGACTCCCTAGGGGGTGACATCACCAACACAGGCAACTGCTCCGCCTCCACATCATTTTCCTCCTCATACATGTCGACACACGCGTACCGACACACAGCACACACACCGGGAATGCTCTGATAGAGGACAGGACCCCACTTAGCCCTTTGGAGAGACAGAGGGAGAGTCTGCCAGCACACACCCAGCGCTATATATATATATATATATATATATATATATATATATATATACACAGGGATAACCTTATATAAGTGTTATTCCCTTATAGCTGCTGTTAATTATTGTTATTTGCTGCCAACAATGCCCCCCCTTCTCTTTTTTACCCTGATTCTGAAGCAGGACTGCAGGGGAGAGTCAGGGAGCCGTCCTTCCAGCGGAGCTGTGAGGGAAAATGGCGCTTGTGTGCTGAGGAGATAGGCTCCGCCCCTTCACGACGTCCTTATCTCCCGCTTTTTTGTGTAAAATGGCAGGGGATTAAAATACATCCATATAGCCCAGGAGCTATATGTGATGTATTCTGTTTTGCCACCTAAGGTATTCTGTTATATTGCGTCTCAGGGCGCTCCCCCCCCAGCGCCCTGCACCCTCAGTGACCGGAGTGTGAAGTGTGCTGAGAGCAATGGCGCACAGCTGCGGTGCTGTGCGCTACCTTAGTCTGAAGACAGGATGTCTTCTGCCGCCGATTTCACCGGACCTCTTCGTCTCTTCTGGCTCTGTAAGGGGGACGGCGGCGCGGCTCCGGTGACCCATCCAGGCTGAACCTGTGATCGTCCCTCTGGAGCTAGTGTCCAGTAGCCTAAGAAACCCGATCCACTCTGCACTCAGGTGAGTCCGTTTCTTCTCCCCTTAGTCCCACGATGCAGTGAGCCTGTTGCCAGCAGGACTCACTGAAAATAAAAAACCTAACTAAACTTTTATTCTAAGCAGCTCAGGAGAGCCACCTAGATTGCACCCTTCTCGGCCGGGCACAAAAATCTAACTGAGGCTTGGAGGAGGGTCATAGGGGGAGGAGCCAGTGCACACCACCTGATCCTTAAGCTTTTATTTTGTGCCCTGTCTCCTGCGGAGCCGCTATTCCCCATGGTCCTTACGGAGTCCCAGCATCCACTAGGACGTCAGAGAAATAGAGCAATACCAGTAAACATTATCAAGAAAAATAAAAAACGCTACTTGAAAGTAAACCAGTATACTCAGCCATTTGGCCAAGCACAAGGAAGCTGGAACAGAATGTCACAGAGGAGATGGGCGCCCAATAGATAAACCATTCAGATTACAAAGGACGTAAAGAGTCTTAGGTGGTTGCCCATTCTGTACTGGGAGCAGAGGTCTTTTTAACTCCCGTCAGAAGTGTAATGGAAATGTCCCAGTCCATCAGTAATATGACTCTGGCATCCAGTGATGAAACTGTATAGGAGGAATCATCACAGGAGACTATGAGCTTCACCGGAAACCCCCAACGACAGGTAATGTTGTGGACACGAAGAGCTATTGTAATAGGAGCAAACGAACGTCTCTTGGCTAGAGTCAGTGCGGAGAAGTCCGGAAAAATCTGCAGCCCGCCCAGGGTATCAGAATCACCAGCTGACCCCGACGCTCTGAGAATACGTACTTTTGTGGTTAAGAAGTGTACTCGAAGGAGCGGGTCTTTCAGCAAGGAAGTCGAAACAGTACGAAGTTGAAGTAGACTGTGAATCTGATCAATTAGTAGGTCTCACTCCTCAGCAGTTAGCAGGAGCTTACGGAACAGGTTCAAGGCGTAATTCTCTAATTCAGAATTGGAGACCGAATCAGGTATACCTCGAATTTTAATATTGTTTCGCTTGGACCTGTCCTCCAAATCCGCAACCTTGTGTTTAAGTGCGTCAATCTGAGTTTGTTGAAGATCATGAGAGCTAATGAGGTCACTACGCAACGACACGAACTACTCCATTTTTCTTTCCAAATGATCAGTAGGATCACCAATAGCCACCAATTCAGTCTTAGCTTCCCGAATAGCAGCCAGAGGTCCGCTTTGAAGGCCGAAAATATTTAGAAGAGTGGTTTAACTGTTAGAGGAGTGTCCGAATCACAATCAACTCCCGTAACTGAAAGAGAACTTTTAGAGTTACTCAATGATGCACATTCAGGGGAGGAGGAGGCGGACGCACCAGATGGTGAAGAGAAGCACGTATTACCTTTTGAGTAGGGAAAGACATGCGGGGGAGGGGAGGGGGAGCACCTTTGGCTTTCTTAGGAGACATGACAACAACCGAGTGATTCCGAACAAACTTCACCGCCGTAGTGTGTAGAATGAAAGAACAGGCATATGCGGGCACATGTTACATGGGTGGTGATCCATAAGCATGACAAAACATTGCGTGATCAGGGAAAGAGGGTTCTCTGCACAGATGTGTCTCCAGCTGTCACACAGCCCATACCAGGATGGCAGCCGAGCTACACTTTGGTCCTGTTTTGTGGCACAGTACAAAGTTGCGGAACACCCGAGAGATGTTACTGTATCTCAGATGCTGCTGCTTATAATAACTGTAAAAGGGAGGTGTAAGTGAAAAAATAAGAATTTACTCACCGGTAATTCTATTTCTCGTAGTCCGTAGTGGATGCTGGGATTCCGTAAGGACCATGGGGAATAGCGGATCCGCAGGAGACTGGGCACAACTAAAAGAAAGCTTTAGACTACTGGTGTGCACTGGCTCCTCCCACTATGACCCTCCTCCAGACTTAAGTTAGGATACTGTGCCCGGAAGAGCTGACACAATAAGGAAGGATTTTGAATACCGGGTAAGACTCATACCAGCCACACCAATCACACCGTATAACTCGTGATACAATACCCAGTTAACAGTATGATAACAACTGAGCCTCTCAACAGATGGCTCAACAATAACCCTTTAGTTAAACAATAACTATATACAAGTATTGCAGACAATCCGCACTTGGGATGGGCGCCCAGCATCCACTACGGACTACGAGAAATAGAATTACCGGTGAGTAAATTATTATTTTCTCTGACGTCCTAAGTGGATGCTGGGACTCCGTAAGGACCATGGGGATTATACCAAAGCTCTTAAACGGGCGGGAGAGTGCGGATGACTCTGCAGCACCGAATGGGCAAACTCTAGGTCCTCCTCAGCCAGTGTGTCAAACTTGTAGAATTTAGCAAATGTGTTTGACCCCGACCAAGTAGCTGCTCGGCAAAGTTGTAGAGCCGAGACCCCTCGGGCAGCCGCCCAAGAAGAGCCCACCTTCCTCGTGGAATGGGCTTTCACTGATTTAAGATGCGGCAGTCCAGCCGCAGAATGTGCAAGCTGAATCGTACTACAGATCCAGCGAGCAATAGTCTGCTTTGAAGCAGGTGCACCCAACTTGTTGGGAGCATACAGGATAAATAGCAAGTCAGTCTTTCTGACTCCAGCTGTCCTGGAAACATAAATTTTCAGGGCCCTGACTACGTCCAACAACTTGGAAGCCTCCAAGTCTTTAGTAGCCGCAGGCACCACGATAGGTTGGTTCAGATGAAAGGCTGATACCACCTTAGGGAGAAATTGGGGACGAGTCCTCAATTCTGCCCTATCCATATGGAAAATCAGATAAGGGCTTTTACATGACAAAGCCGCCAATTCTGATACACGCCTGGCCGAAGCCAAGGCCAACAACATGACCACTTTCCACGTGAGATACTTCAATTCCACGGTTTTAAGTGGCTCAAACCAATGTGACTTTAGGAAATCCAACACCACGTTGAGATCCCAAGGTGCCACTGGAGGCACAAAAGGGGGTTGAATATGCAGCACTCCTTTAACAAAAGTCTGAACTTCAGGTAGTGAAGCCAGTTCTCTCTGGAAGAAAATCGATAGAGCCGAAATCTGGACCTTAATGGAACCCAATTTTAGGCCCATAGTCACCCGTGACTGTAGGAAGTGCAGGAAACGGCCCAGCTGAAATTCCTCCGTTGGGGCCTTCCTGGCCTCACACCACGCAACATATTTTCGCCATATGCGGTGATAATGGTTTGCGGTTACTTCTTTCCTAGCTTTAATCAGCGTAGGAATGACTTCCTCCGGAATGCCCTTTTCCTTCAGGATCCGGTGTTCAACCGCCATGCCGTCAAACGCAGCCGCGGTAAGTCTTGGAACAGACAGGGCCCCTGCTGCAGCAGGTCTTGTCTGAGCGGTAGAGGCCATGGGTCCTCTGAGATCATTTCTTGAAGTTCCGGGTACCAAGCTCTTCTTGGCCAATCCGGAACAATGAGTATAGTTCTTACTCCTCTTCTCCTTATTATCCTCAGTACCTTTGGTATGAGAGGAAGAGGAGGGAACACAAAAACCGACCGGTACACCCACGGTGTCACTAGAGCGTCCACAGCTATCGCCTGCGGGTCTCTTGACCTGGCGCAATATCTCTCTAGCTTTTTGTTTAGGCGGGACGCCATCATGTCCACCTGTGGCCTTTCCCAACGGTTTACAATCAGTTGGAAGACTTCTGGATGAAGTCCCCACTCTCCCGGGTGGAGGTCGTGCCTGCTGAGGAAGTCTGCTTCCCAGTTGTCCACTCCCGGAATGAACACTGCTGACAGTGCTAACACGTGATTTTCCGCCCATCGGAGAATCCTTGTGGCTTCTACCATCGCCGTCCTGCTTCTCGTGCCGCCCTGTCGGTTTATATGGGCGACCGCCGTGATGTTGTCTGACTGGATCAGTACCGGCTGGTTTTGAAGCAGGGGTTTTGCCTGACTTAGGGCATTGTAAATGGCCCTCAGTTCCAGAATATTTATGTGTAGGGAAGTCTCCTGACTTGACCATAATCCTTGGAAGTTTCTTCCCTGTGTGACTGCCCCCCAGCCTCGAAGGCTGGCATCCGTGGTCACCAGGACCCAGTCCTGTATGCCGAACCTGCGGCCCTCTTGAAGATGAGCACTCTGCAGCCACCACAGCAGACACACCCTGGTCCTTGGAGACAGGGTTATCCGCCGATGCATCTGAATATGCGATCCGGACCACTTGTCCAACAGGTTCCACTGAAAGGTTCTTGCATGGAACCTGCCGAATGGAATTGCTTCGTAGGAAGCTACCATCTTTCCCAGGATCCGCATGCAGTGATGCACCGACACCTGTTTTGGTTTTAGGAGGCCTCTGACTAGAGATGACAGCTCCTTGGCCTTCTCCTCCGGGAGAAACTTTTTTCTGTTCTGTGTCCAGAACCATCCCCAGGAACAGTAGACGTGTCGTAGGGACCAGCTGTGACTTTGGAATATTTAGAATCCAGCCGTGCTGTTGTAGCACCTCCCGAGATAGTGCTACCCCGACCAACAACTGCTCCCTGGACATCGCCTTTATCAGGAGATCGTCCAAGTACGGGATAATTAAAACTCCCTTCTTTCGAAGGAGTATCATCATTTCGGCCATTACCTTGGTAAAGACCCTCGGAGCCGTGGATAGACCGAACGGCAACGTCTGGAATTGGTAATGACAATCCTGTACCACAAATCTGAGGTACTCCTGTTGAGGATGGTAAATGGGGACATGCAGGTAAGCATCCTTGATGTCCAGTGATACCATGTAATCCCCCTCGTCCAGGCTTGCAATAACCGCCCTGAGCGATTCCATCTTGAACTTGAATTTTTTTATATATGTGTTCAAGGATTTCAAATTTAAAATGGGTCTCACCGAACCGTCCGGTTTCGGTACCACAAACATTGTGGAATAGTAACCCCGTCCTTGTTGAAGTAGGGGCACCTTTACTATCACCTGCTGGGAATACAGCTTGTGAATTGCCTCTATCACTGCCTCCCTGCCTGAGGGAGTTGTTGGCAAGGCAGATTTGAGGAAACGGCGGGGGGGAGACGTCTCGAATTCCAGCTTGTACCCCTGAGATACTACTTAAAAGATCCAGGGATCCACTCGTGAGCGAGCCCACTGATCGCTGAAATTTTTGAGACGGGCCCCCACCGTACCTGGCTCCGCCTGTGGAGCCCCAGCGTCATGCGGTGGACTTAGAGGAAGCGGGGGAGGACTTTTGCTCCTGGGAACTGGCTGTATGCTGCAGCTTTTTCCCTCTACCTCTGCCTCTGGGCAGAAAGGACGCGCCTTTAACCCGCTTGCCCTTATGGGACGGAAAGGACTGTACCTGATAATACGGTGCTTTCTTTGGCTGTGAGGGAACATGGGGTAAAAATGCAGACTTCCCAGCAGTTGCTGTGGAAACGAGGTCCGAGAGACCATCCCCGAACAACTCCTCACCTTTATAAGGCAAAACTTCCATGTGCCTTTTTGAGTCTGCATCACCTGTCCACTGCCGAGTCCATAACCCTCTCCTGGCAGAAATGGACATTGCACTTATTTTAGATGCCAGCCGGCAAATATCCCTCTGTGCATCTCTCATGTATAAGACTGCGTCTTTCTTTTTTTTTTAAATAGAGTAATTTTTATTCAACAGCATATTAAAGATACAGACATTTCAGTATACACTGGGAAGCACAGTTGGAATAGCACGATATTCTGAGTCATACTAATTTTCCAATGGTATACATATACGAATGGCATTCCCCGTATTACTATTCCCGTGCAGTCTTCCCGCAATATACATACTTTCTGAAGTCTGTAAACAGGTCATGATTCACATACTTAACATTTTAAATATTTTCTCCCCAACCTTTATTGTAATTACCCCGTCTAGTAGGCCGTATATAGCCCACAACCCCACTACCCCCGAACAGAACCCTCTGAAACAAACTCAAGCCTAGTCAAGCTAAGGTGTGTATGGTGTGGCAGCTAGATAGTTAAACAACTGCGTTAAAGGGGAGATAAAGGCTCGGCCCAGCGCCCCAGGGCCCAAATAGCGCTCCGCAGCGAGAGCCGGTACCCTCTAAATTTGAAGGGCAAGGGAGGAGTATGTGGAATTGATCCAGGGAGACCATATCTTCTCGTATTTGGTAAGGGCATTATATTTCATATATACATAACGTTCTTTTAATAGGGTATCGTTTACCAAACTTTTGAAAGCAGGTATCGTGGGAGGACGCGGGGCCATCCATGTCCGCGCAATACACACCTTTGCAAGAGCGCACACACTGCGGGCATACATGCTTTCCCATCGGGACCGAGAGTCAGAAACGCCCACCCCCAAAATACAAAATCTCGGAGTCAGCAAACCTCTCGGTATCCCCGTATGTTCCAGAATCGACCCGACCCCAGCCCAGAACACCTGCAGCAACGGGCATTCCCATGTGAGGTGCCAGAATGTGCCTCCGGCAGCCCCGCACTTGGGGCAAACATCAGCAATATCAGACCTAAATCTGGCCAGCCTGCTCGGCGTCATGTACGATCTATGCAGAATGAAAAGCTGTATCTGCTGAAACCGCAGCGATTTGGTGACCTGGCTCGGATTGCCCAGAGCGCCCTCCCAGTCTTCCCCGTCTATGGGACCCAAGTCACACTCCCAGTTCTCCCGAAGATTCGAGAGCGGGTCTGCATGTATTGTTTGAAGAAGGTACGAGTAGGTGAAGGAGATCACCTTGACTCGACCCAGTGAATGTAGAAATGTTTTTATGGGAAAGGGGAGGAGCGCCGGGGGAGAATCTCCGAACTGCGCCTGCAAGGCGTGCCTGAGTTGTAAAAATCTGTAAAAGTGAGAGTTCGGGAGTCCAAACTCCTCCTTTAATTGCTGAAATGATTTCAATGAACCATCACTATATAACTGGGACAGTGAGACTATCTAATATGGAGCCCACACCTCCCCGCCCTCTAGAGACCTCAGTTCACTAAGCAATGTGGAGTGCCATAGGGGAGTATCCGAGTCCATACCCTCGTACCCAAGCAGGCCCTTCAATGCTAGCCATATCTTCATAGCCTGAAAGACAATAGGAGGTGAGAATCTAGAAGGGTTTCCCCCCACTAGGACCTGTGCCGGGGAAAGATCCGGGTAATAGCACCGAAGGAACGCCCAACCCAGTCCAGTCCCCTCCCCTCCTCGAAGCCACATACCGATATGTGATAGCTGAGCAGCATAGTAATACAGTTGGAAGTGGGGCAAGGCCAAGCCGCCGTCCCTTTTTTGTCTGGTGAGGGTGGTTAATTTTATTCTAGATCTTTTATTGGCCCATATCAAGGACGTCAGGACACTATTTAATTTCCTGAAGAAGGCTGGAAAGATGTATACAGGGGACTGCAAGAGAACATACAATAGTTTAGGCAAAACTACCATTTTAATGAGGCCGACCCTGCCCGTCATTGTCAGTGGAAGCTTACACCAAGCTCTCGATTTGCGCACTACTGTCTGTACAAGAGGGTCAAGGTTTAAGGGCACAAAGTCTGATGGGTCGTTGGTAATTAGAATCCCGAGGTACTTAAACTGGACTGTCCAACACAGCGGTAGGGATATTTTCGGAACCTGGGGGAGGGAGCCTATAATGGGCATAATAAATGATTTGGACCAGTTTATGCGGAGACCCGAATACCCACCGAAGGTCTCAATGACCCGCAACACAGTGGGCATCTCCACCGCGTAGTCTCGAAAGAATAACAGCAAGTCATCCGCATAAAGGGCTATTTTATCGGTGCAGGAACCCGTATCTATTCCTCCAATGTCCGGGTGCGACCTGATCAAGCAAGCCAGGGGCTCTATGGCTATGGCAATCAGGGCAGGAGAGAGGGGGCATCCCTGTCTGGTGCCCCGTGTCAAAGGGAAGGAGGAGGAAATGTAGCCGTTCACCAGGACCCTGGCGCGTGGATTCTGGTATAGCAATTTGATCCATTGAATAAAGTTTGGGCCAAAGCCCATGTTCCTCATGACTCCCCACAGGTAAGGCCACTCAACGCTGTCAAATGCCTTGGCTGCATCCAGTGAGACCACAGCCGCGTCCGAGGGGAAGTCATGAGGAGCCTGCAAAATGGTGTACAGCCTGCGCAGATTAATGGATGTGGATTTCCCAGGCATGAAGCCGGTTTGATCCGGATGAATTATAGATTCAATTACTAGGTTGAGCCGGACCGCAAGAATTTTCGCCAGGATCTTGGCATCAGTGGGGATAAGGGAGATCGGCCTGTAGGACTCCAACAGCTTGGGGTCCTTACCAGGCTTTGGAAGCATTATGAGAATCGCCTCGGACATTGAGGGAGGAAGGCTGTTAGCGGCAAAAATCTAAACATACGTGTCAAGCAGCTGAGGACCAAAGAACTCAATGTAATGTTTATATAGTTCCGTGGGAATACCGTCACTACCCGGGGATTTGCCACTAGGAGACACCTCCACCGCCGACGTCACCTCCTCCAGGGTCAGAGGCGCGTCCAAGGAGTCCCTAGCCTCAGGGGAGAGTTTAGAAAGGGGAATATTTGTCAGGTACAGGTCTAAGTCCTCCGTGGAACATGTCAGACGACTATCATATACCTCCCTAAAGTAACTGAGGAACATCTGTGCGATGTCAGGGGTGGTATCTACCGTGGAGCCGTCGGAGTCAAGCAGCTGCGCTATCGTGGTCCCGGGTCGGTCATAATGCACTAAGTGGGCCAGCAAACTACCTGGTCTGTCCGCCTGCATATAGATGTTAGTGGCCCTAAACAAGAGGGAAACGTGCATTTTTGTCTGAAAGGTGAGCTAGCCAGGCCTCCTGAGCCACCAGCCAGCGGGCTTTCAGCGCAGGGGTACCCTCAGTCAGGTATCGCGTCTCCAGATCCCTACACTCAGTCTCAAGCTGTCTTTCCGTCGCCCTGCGAGCCACCTTGCAGGCAGCAATTTTGCCAATCAATGTACCTCGCAAGTACGCTTTGAATGCATCCCAAACAACCGGGGCCGATCCCGCATTATCCGCAAAAAATCCCTCCCATGTGGGCACTAAATCCGGGCAATCGCCCAGCTGGGCCAGCCAAGATGGATGCAGCCGCCAATATGACTGTCCCCTCTGACAGTCCCCATCTATTGACAGTACCAGGGGTGAATGATCGGACACCCCCCGTGCTTCGTAACGGACATCCGTCACACCAGGCAGAAGCCCAGGCGAGACCAGGGCCAGGTCGATTCTGGAAAAAGAGCCATGTGTACCCGAATAACAGGAGTATTGCCGAAGATTAGGATTCCGAATCCTCCAGGCGTCTACCCACTGCAAACTATCTAGAAAATCTGCGAATTTAGATCCAGATGAAATTAAGCCGCCCCCCGCCCCTTGATCTCGAGGAGCCCTCCATCTGTCCAAAGAGGCATCCAACACAGTGTTGAAGTCCCCCAGGCAGATGACAGGGGTGTGGGGGGAGGAGGCAACAAATGAGGCGGCCTTCTGCAGGACATCATATGAAAACTGGGGGGGGGGGGGGGGGGGAACATACACAGACAATAGGAAAAAATTACGTGAGAACAGTTTACATTCTATGAACACGTATCTACCGTGTGGATCTGTATTTACCCTGATCATCTCAAACTGTACAGTCCTCTTTATCATTACCGACACCCCTCAGGAATAAGATGAGTGCGAGGAATGATACGCCCACCCCACCCAAGGCATGCGGAGCGACAACAGCCTATTTCCCTCCAAGTGGGTTTCGCTTAGACAAATGATATCCGGGCCATATTTCTTGATCATTTGAAATACTAAGGATCGCTTTACTTTGTTGTTGATGCCCCGGACATTCCACGCCAAGATTTTTAAGGGAGGCATGTCGGCCAAGTTATCAACAGGGGCACAACACTCCTAGCAACCGCCCATCCACCCGGCGCTCCGCTCACGTAATCATGTCGTCCGCAGGCCCCGGACCCCGAGCCGAACCCCTGAAAACAGTGCGACCCCACCACACCCTCTGAATAACAAGTATATAGGCTTCGTAAATTCAAAACATATAACAGAAAAACTGCTGAGAGGCCAACAGCGGCCCCCAAACATCCCCCCACCCCGTATACCTCCCCGAACTGTGGCATACCCATATGGCATACCCATATCCCTAACCAAACTTTAGCCCTGGAGATCCCAAAGCCTACGGCAACACTGTACTAGGCGTACAGATCAAAACAACCCCAATACCAAAACCTTTATGCGTTTATACGTTTATAACACTTCTCAGCAAAGTCCAGAACCACTAAACGAGAGGAAGCTCCCTGGACTTATACTTGCGGAATGTAGGCCCATAGAGAAGGGCGACCCGATGTCAGTCTGGAGCCAACTGGCGGGCCCCCGGAGCATATCTGTCCAACCAGGAAGCCGCTTCCCTGGCCGAGCTGAAGAATTTGGTCTCCTCGTCTGCCACCACGCGCAACCTGGAGGGAAACAGCATCGAGTAGGATAGATTCAGGTCACGAAGGCGTCGCTTTATGGGAAGAAACTGGGCCCGGTCTTTTTGAACGTCCGCTGCAAAGTCCGGAAATGCCGACACCCGGATTCCATTCCGGATCAGGGAGCCCTTCACGCGTCCCAGGCGCAGGACAGAGTCCCGGTCCTTGTAGTGCAGGAATTTTGCTATAAAAGTTCGTGGTGGGGCGCCTGGGGGTAAAGGCCGGAAGGGCACGTGGTGAGCCCGCTCCACTGCAAACTGAGAGGTAAAGGATTCAGCACCGTATGCCTCTTTTAGCCAGGATTCCAAGAAATCTTCGGGGTGTGCCCCCTCTTCCTTTTCGGGGAGGCCTACGAACCTCACGTTATTTCTGCGGAGTCTGCCCTCCATTTCCAGGAGTTTGGTTTGCAACGTCGTGACTTGTTGTGTAACTGCAGACACCGATCATTGTAAAGGACCGCTGAGGTCTTCCAAGTTGGAGACCCTTGTCTCAGTTTCGCCCACCCTCTCCCGCACTCGCTGGACGTCCTGTCGCAGCAGTGATAGATCACACTGCACCTTCTCCATCTTGTCCGACAGACGTTGTTCACTGGCCGCTATGGCCTCCAGGACCTGCTGGATGGAAGGAGCAGATGGCTGTGTATTCGCCCCTGAGTCGGCCCCGGCCGATGGATCCATTCTGGCAGGGGGGGAGAGCTTAGGAGATGACTGCGTCGACTGGGTTGCAGGCTGTCGAGCAAACTTCTCCAGTTTAGCCGCGGCCGCACTCTGGCCGCCCCTCACCATCGTATTAAGGCCCAGCAATACTCAGAGTCCCGATATTCAGTGTCAAGAAGTATAACAGTGGGTGGTAAATGCAGTATCAGCAGCACGCCAGGCACTGGGATAGCCAGCTGTTATATTGAAGGGAGAAGGGGGACCAGGGGAGTCCAGTAGTATAAATAAATATGTCCAGTGTATGATATTCCAACAGTATAAGCAATAGGCAGGGCAGCTGGGACAAGTTCTAATCCTCCAGCCCAGTACAATCTTCACCCACACTGCACCCTGCTGTGAGGAGAGACACAGGGAGCTGCAAGTAAGATGGCCGCCCAGCACACAGATTTCCCCTTCTTCCCTCCCTGCACCAGCCTTCAGGGGAGCAGGATAATTTATATGTGGAGCCCTGGGGGTGCAGGAGTGGGGTGCCGCTCTCCTCTGGTGCCGCTGGCCGCTGTGGCCGCCTCGGGTGCGCGATCGTGTGCGCGCGCCCGGCGGAGCTCCAAAATCGAGGCCGGGGACTGAATTGCGGCCTAGGCCCGGAGTCCGGGCGGCCGCTGGCGTGAGTCGGGAGCGCTCGCACGGATCCACAACGGTGCCTGCCGCTTCACCAGTGCCGCCAGACAGGAGAGGAGTCCAGGGGAGACCACAAAAAGAGCCCCAGGATTGATACAGGATTAATATCCAGGGAGCTCCTCGATCCTGCTGCCTAGTCCCTTGCCGCCGTGGCCACGCCCCATAAGACTGCGTCTTTAATATGCTCTATGGTTAGCAATATAGTGTCCCTGTGTAGGGTATCAATATTTTCCGACAGGGAATCTGACCACGCAGCTGCAACACTGCACATCCATGCTGAAGCAATAGCTGGTCTCAGTATAATACATGTGTGTGTATATACAGACTTCAGTATAGCCTCCTGCTTTCTATCAGCAGGTTCCTTTAGGGCGGCCGTATCCGGAGACGGTAGTGCCACCTTCTTTGACAAGCGTGTGAGCGCTTTATCCACCCTAGGGGATGTTTCCCAACGTGACCTATCCTCTGGCGGGAAAGGGTACGTCATTAGAAACCTTTTAGAAATTACCAGTTTCTTATCGGGGGAAGCCCATTTTACCCTTATGTAGCTTGACACTGCAGGGGAGAGCCAGGGAGCGTCCTTCCAGCGGAGCTGTGAGGGAAAAATGGCGCCAGTGTGCTGAGGGAGATAGCCCCGCCCCTTTCCCGGCTGACTTCTCCCGCTTTTTCTGGAATTCTGGCAGGGGTATTTTTACACCTATATAGCCTTCCTGACTAAATATGGTGTAGATTTGCCAGCCAAGGTGTATTATATTGCCCTCAGGGCGCCCCCCCCCCCCCCCCCAGTGCCCTGCACCCATCAGGGACCGGAGTGTGAGGTGTGCATGAGGAGCAATGGCGCACAGCTGCAGTGCTGTGCGCTACCTTGTTGAAGACAGAAGTCTTCTGCCGCCGATTTTCCGGAACACTTCTTGCTTCTGGCTCTGTAAGGGGGCCGGCGGCGCGGCTCCGGGACCGAACGATCGAGGTCGGGTCCTGTGTTCGATCCCTCTGGAGCTAATGGTGTCCAGTAGCCTAAGAAGCCCAAGCTAGCTCCAGTCAGGTAGGTTCGCTTCTTCTCCCCTTAGTCCCTCGCTGCAGTGAGTCTGTTGCCAGCAGATCTCACTGTAAAATAAAAAACCTAAATAAACTTTCTTTCTAGGAGCTCAGGAGAGCCCCTAGTGTGCATCCAGCTCAGCCGGGCACAAGATTCTAACTGAAGTCTGGAGGAGGGTCATAGTGGGAGGAGCCAGTGCACACCAGTAGTCTAAAGCTTTCTTTTAGTTGTCCGTAGTGGATGCTGGGGACTCCGTAAGGACCATGGGGAATAGACGGGCTCAGCAGGAGACAGGGCACTTTAAGAAAGAATTTGGATACTGGTGTGCTCTGGCTCCTCCCTCTATGTCCCTCCTCCAGACCTCAGTTAGAGAAACTGTGCCCGGAAGAGCTGACAGTACAAGGAAAGGATTTTGGAATCCAGGGCAAGACTCATACCAGCCACACCAATCACACCGTATAACTTGTGATAAACTTACCCAGTTAACAGTATGAACAACAACGGAGCATCAGTTCAACCCTGATGCAACCACAACATAACCCTTATTTAAGCAATAACTATACACAAGTATTGCAGAAGAAGTCCGCACTTGGGACGGGCGCCCAGCATCCACTACGGACTACGAGAAATAGATTTACCAGTAAGTAAAATCTTATTTTCTCTAACGTCCTAGTGGATACTGGGGACTCCCTAAGGACCATGGGGATTATACCAAAGCTCCCAAACGGGCGGGAGAGTGCGGATGACTCTGCAGCACCGAATGAGCAAACACTAGGTCCTCCTCAGCCAGGGTATCAAACTTGTAAAACTTTGCAAAAGTGTTTGAACCCGACCAAGTAGCTGCTCGGCAAAGCTGTAATGCCGAGACCCCTCGGGCAGCCGCCCAAGAAGAGCCCACCTTCCTTGTGGAGTGGGCTTTTACTGATTTTGGAAGCGGCAATCCAGCCGCAGAATGAGCCTGCTAAATCGTGTTACAGATCCAGCGAGCAATAGTTTGGTTTGAAGCAAGCAGGAGCACCCAGCTTGTTGGATGCATACAGGATAAACAGCGACTCAGTTTTCCTGACTCTAGCTGTTCTGGCTACATAAACCTTCAAAGCCCTGACCACATCCAGCAACTCGGAATCCTCCAAGTCACGAGTAGCCACAGGCACCACAATAGGTTGGTTCATATGAAAAGATGACACCACTTTTGGCAGAAATTGTGGACGGGTCCGCAATTCTGCCCTGTCCATATGGAAAACCAAATAGGGGCTTTTATGTGACAAAGCCGCTAATTCTGACACACGCCTTAGCTGAAGCCAAGGCTAATAGCATGACCACCTTCCACGTGAGAAATTTTAACTCCACGGTTTTGAGTGGCTCAAACCAGTGTGACTTCAGGAAACTCAACACCACGTTAAGATCCTAAGGCGCCACTGGAGGCACAAAAGGGGGCTGAATATGCAGCACTCCCTTTACAACGTCTGAACTTCAGGAAGAGAAGCCAGTTCTTTTTGAAAGAAAATGGATAGGACCGAAATCTAGACCTTAAATGGAGCCCAATTTCAGGCCCAAAGTCACTCCTGACTGTAGGAAGTGAAGGAAACGGCCCAGCTGGAATTCCTCCGTAGGGGCATTCCTGGCCTCACACCAAGCAACATATTTTCGCCTTATACGGTGATAATGTTGAGCCGTCACATCCTTCCTAGCCTCTATCAGCGTAGGAATGACCTCATCCGGAATGTCTTTTTCTGCTAGGATCCGGCGTTCAACCACCATGCCGTCAAACGCAGCCGCGGTAAGTCTTGGAACAGACAGGGCCCCTGTTGCACAAGTCCTGTCTTAGAGGCAGAGGCCACGGGTCCTCTGTGAGCATTTCTTGCAGATCTGGATACCAAGTGCTTCTTGGCCAATCCGGAACAAAGAGAATTGTTCTCACTCCTCTTTTCCTTATGATTCTCAGCACCTTGGGTATGAGAGGAAGAGGAGGAAATACATAGACCGACGGGAACACCCACGGTGTCACCAGTGTGTCCACAGCTATCGCCTGAGGGTCTCTTGACCTGGCGCAATATCTCTGCAGCTTTTTGTTGAGGCGGGATGCCATCATGTCCACCTGTGGCAGTTCCCACCGACTTGCAATCTGCATGAAGACTTCTTGATGAAGTCTCCACTCTCCCGGGTGGTGGTCGTGCCTGCTGAGGAAGTCTGCTTCCCAGTTGTCCACTCCCGAAATGAACACTGCTGACAGTGCGCTTACGTGATTCTCCGCCCAGCAAAGAATTCTGGTGGCTTCTACCATCGCCACCCTGCTCCTTGTGCCGCCTTGGCGGTTTACATGAGCCACTGCAGTGATATTGTCTGACTGAATCAGAACCGGTTGGTCGCGAAGCAGGGTCTCCGCTTGACTTAGGGCGTTGTATATGGCCCTTAGTTCCAGGATATTGAGGTGAAGGCAAGTCTCCTGCCATGACCACAGCCCTTGGAAATTTCTTCCCTGTGTGACTGCCCCCCACCCTCGGAGGCTTGCATCCGTGGACACCAGGACCCAGTCCTGAATGCCGAATCTGCGACCTTCGAGAAGGTGAGCACTCTGCAGCACCACAGTAGAGACACCCTGGCCCTGGGGGAAAGGGTGATTTACCGATGCATCTGAAGATGTGATCCGGACCACTTGTCCAGTAAGTCCCATTGGAAGGTCCTCGCATGGAACCTGCCGAAGGGAATGGCCTCGAATGATGCTACCCTCCTTCCCAGGACTCGAGTGCAGTGATGCACTGACACCTGTTTTGGTTTTAATAGATTCCTGACCAGCGTCACGAGCTCCTGAGCTCTCTCCATCGGGAGATAAACCCTTTTCTGGTCTGTGTCTAGGATCATGCCTAGGAGAGGCAGATGAGCTGTAGGAACCAGCTGCGACTTTGGAATATATAGAATCCAGCCGTGTTGCCGTTACACTCCCAGAGAAAGTGATACGCTGTTCAGCAACTGCTCTCTTGATCTCGCTTTTATGAGGAGATCGTCCAAGTACGTGATAATAGTGACAACTTGCTTCCGCAGGAGCACCATCATTTCCGCCATTACCTTGGTGAATATTCTCAAGGCCGTGGAGAGACCAAACGGCAACGTCTGAAATTGGTAATGACAATTCCGTACCGCAATTCTGAGGTACGCCTGATGAGGTGGATAAATGGGGACATGAAGGTATGCATCCTTTATGTCCCGAGTCACCATAAAATCTCCCCCTTTCAGGCTTGCAATGACCGCTCTTAGCGATTCCATCTTGAACTTGAACCTTTTCAGGTATATGTTCAGGGATTTTAAATTCAATATGGGTCTGACCGAACCGTCTGGTTTCGGGACTACAACATGCTCGAATAATAACCCCCTCCTTGTTAAAGGAGGGGAACCTTGACCACCACCTGTTGAAGATACAATTTGTGAATTGCAGTTAACACTGTTTCCCTCTCGTGGGGGGAAGCCGGCAGGGCCGTCGGTGAGGGGGCATCTTCTCAAAGTCCAGCTTGTATCCCTGAGACACAATATCTATTGCCCAGGGATCTAACAGGGAGTGAACCCACTTGTGGCTGAACTTACGAAGGCGTGCCCCCACCGGGCCTAGCTCCGCCTGTGGAGCCCCAGCGACATGCGGTGGATTTTTGTAGAGGCCGGGGAGGACTTCTGTTCCTGGGAACTAGCTGTGTTGTGCAGCTTCTTTCCTCTGCCCCCACCTCTGGCAAGAAAGGACGCACCTCGGACTTTGTTTCTCTATTCGAAAGGCTGCATTTGATAATGTCGTGCTTTCCTAGGCTGTGCAGAAATATAAGGCAAAATATCAGAATTACCAGCTATAGCTGTGGAGACCAGGTCCGAGAACCCTTCTCCACACAATCCTCAGCCTTCCATATGCCTCTTAAGTCGGCATCATCTGTCCATTACATATTCTACAGGACACGTCAAGCAGAAATCGACATAGCTTTGACTCTAGGACCCAGTATACTCATGTCTCTTTGGGCATGTTTTATATATACATATCTCTTAAGACAGCATCTTTAATATATATATAATAAGAATTTACTCACCGGTAATTCTATTTCTCGTAGTCCGTAGTGGATGCTGGGGACTCCGTCAGGACCATGGGGAATAGCGGCTTCGCAGGAGACAGGGCACAAAATTTAAAAGTTTGACCACTAGGTGGTGTGTACTGGCTCCTCCCCCTATGACCCTCCTCCAAGCCTCAGTTAGGATACTGTGCCCGGACGAGCATACACAATAAGGAAGGATTTTGAATCCCGGGTAAGACTCATACCAGCCACACCAATCACACCGTACAACTTGTGATCTGAACCCAGTTAACAGTATGATAACGTAGGAGCCTCTGAAAAGATGGCTCACAACAATAAACAACCCGATTTTTTTGTAACAATAACTATGTACAAGTATTGCAGACAATCCGCACTTGGGATGGGCGCCCAGCATCCACTACGGACTACGAGAAATAGAATTACCGGTGAGTAAATTCTTATTTTCTCTGACGTCCTAGTGGATGCTGGGGACTCCGTCAGGACCATGGGGATTATACCAAAGCTCCCAAACGGGCGGGAGAGTGCGGATGACTCTGCAGCACCGAATGAGAGAACTCCAGGTCCTCCTTAGCCAGGGTATCAAATTTGTAGAATTTTACAAACGTGTTCTCCCCTGACCACGTAGCTGCTCGGCAGAGTTGTAATGCCGAGACCCCTCGGGCAGCCGCCCAAGATGAGCCCACCTTCCTTGTGGAGTGGGCATTGACAGATTTAGGCTGTGGCAGGCCTGCCACAGAATGTGCCAGTTGAATTGTGCTACAAATCCAACGAGCAATCGTCTGCTTAGAAGCAGGAGCACCCAGCTTGTTGGGTGCATACAGTATAAACAGCGAGTCAGATTTTCTGACTCCAGCCGTCCTTGAAATATATATTTTCAATGCTCTGACAACGTCCAGCAACTTGGAATCCTCCAAATCGCTAGTAGCCGCAGGCACCACAATAGGCTGGTTCAGGTGAAACGCTGATACCACCTTAGGCAGAAAATGAGGACGCGTCCTCAATTCTGCCCTGTCCGAATGGAAAATCAGATATGGGCTTTTATACGATAAAGCCGCCAACTCCGACACTCTCCTGGCTGAAGCCAGGGCCAGTAGCATGGTTACTTTCCATGTAAGATATTTCAAATCTACCGATTTGAGTGGCTCAAACCAATGGGATTTGAGAAAATCCAAAACTACATTGAGATCCCACGGTGCCACTGGGGGCACAACCGGGGGCTGTATATGTAGTACTCCTTTTACAAAAGTCTGGACTTCAGGAACTGAAGCCAATTCTTTCTGGAAGAAAATCGACAGGGCCGAAATTTGAACCTTAATGGACCCTAATTTGAGGCCCATAGATAATCCTGTTGCAGGAAATGTAGGAATCGACCCAGTTGAAATTCCTCTGTCGGGGCCTTCCTGGCCTCACACCATGCAACATATTTTCTCCAAATGCGGTGATAATGTTGTGCAGTCACCTCCTTCCTGGCTTTGACCAGGGTAGGGATGACCTCTTCCGGAATGCCTTTTTCCCTTAGGATCCGGCGTTCAACCGCCATGCCGTCAAACGCAGCCGCGGTAAGTCTTGGAATAGACACGGTCCCTGCTGAAGCAGATCCCTTCTTAGAGGTAGAGGCCACGGATCTTCCGTGAGCATCTCCTGAAGTTCCGGGTACCAAGTCCTTCTTGGCCGGTCCGGAGCCACTAGTATCGTTCTTACTCCCCTTTGCCGTATAATTCTCAGTACCTTGGGTATGAGAGGCAGAGGAGGGAAGACATACACTGACTGGTACACCCATGGTGTTACCAGAGCGTCCACAGCTATTGCCTGAGGGTCTCTTGACCTGGCGCAATACCTGTCCAGTTTTTTGTTGAGGCGGGACGCCATCATGTCCACCATTGGTCTTTCCCAATGGACTACAATCATGTGGAAGACTTCTGGATGAAGTCCCCACTCTCCCGGGTGAAGATCGTGTCTGCTGAGGAAGTCTGCTTCCCAGTTGTCCACTCCCGGGATGAACACTGCTGACGGTGCTATCACATGATTTTCCGCCCAGCGAAGAATCCTTGCAGCTTCTGCCATTGCCCTCCTGCTTCTTGTGCCGCCCTGTCTGTTTACGTGGGCGACTGCCGTGATGTTGTCCGACTGGATCAACACCGGCTGACCCTGAAGCAGAGGTTTTGCCAGGCTTAGAGCATTGTAGATTGCTCTTAGTTCCAGTATATTTATGTGAAGAGACGTTTCCAGGCTTGACCACACGCCCTGGAAGTTTCTTCCTTGTGTGACCGCTCCCCAGCCTCTCAGGCTGGCATCCGTGGTCACTAGGACCCAGTTCTGTATGCCGAATCTGCGGCCCTCTAACAGATGAGCACTCTGCAACCACCATAGCAGAGAGACCCTTGTCCTTGTCGACAATTTTATCCGCTGATGCATCTGCAGATGCGATCCGGACCATTTGTCTAGCAGATCCCACTGAAAAATTCGTGCATGGAATCTGCCGAATGGAATCGCTTCGTAAGAAGCCACCATTTTTCCCAGGACTCTTGTGCATTGATGCACAGACACTGTCCCTGGTTTTAGGAGGTTCCTGACGAGTTCGGATAACTCCCTGGCTTTCTCCTCCGGAAGAAATACCTTTTTCTGAACAGTGTCCAGAATCATCCCTAGGAACAGCAGACGTGTCGTCGGGATCAGTTGGGATTTTGGAAAATTCAGAATCCACCCGTGCTGTTGGAGCACTACTTGAGTTAGTGCTACTCCGACCTCCAGCTGTTCTCTGGATCTTGCCCTTATCAGGAGATCGTCCAAGTAAGGGATAATTAATACGCCTTCTCTTCGAAGAAGGATCATCATTTCGGCCATTACCTTGGTAAAGACCCTGGGTGCCGTGGACAATCCAAACGGCAGCGTCTGAAACTGATAATGACAGTTTTGTACCACGAACCTGAGGTACCCTTGGTGTGAAGGGCAAATTGGGACATGAAGGTAAGCATCCTTGATGTCCAAGGACACCATAAAATCCCCTTCTTCCAGATTCGCTATCACTGCTCTGAGTGACTCCATCTTGAACTTGAATTTTTGTATGTACAGGTTCAGAGATTTCAGATTTAGAATAGGTCTTACCGAGCCGTCCGGCTTCGGTACCACAAATAGCGTGGAGTAATACCCCTTTCCCTGTTGTAGAAGGGGTACCTTGATTATCACCTGCTGAGAATACAGCTTGTGAATGGCTTCCAATACCGTCGCCCTGTCTGAGGGAGACGTTGGCAAAGCAGATTTTAGGAACCGGCGAGGGGGAGACTTCTCGAATTCCAACCTGTAACCCTGAGATACTACCTGCAGGATCCAGGGGTCCACCTGCGAGTGAGCCCACTGTGCGCTGAAATTCTTGAGGCGACCCCCCACCGCCCCTGAGTCCGCTTGTAAGGTCCCAGCGTCATGCTGAGGCCTTTGCAGAAGCCGGGGAGGACTTTTACTCTAAGCAGCTCTTTATGAGAGCCACCTAGATTGCACCCTGCTCGGACGGGCACAAAAACCTAACTGAGGCTTGGAGGAGGGTCATAGGGGGAGGAGCCAGTACACACCACCTAGTGGTCAAACTTTTAAATTTTGTGCCCTGTCTCCTGCGGAGCCGCTATTCCCCATGGTCCTGACGGAGTCCCCAGCATCCACTAGGACGTCAGAGAAATATATATATATATATATATATATATATATATATATATACATATACACACACACACACACACACATATATCTATATACATACTAGGGTCTCAATCTCTGCTGATAAGGTACCTATCCACGCTGCCACAGCGCTATAAACCCATGCCGACACAATCGCCGGTCTGAGTAGTGTACCAGAATGTGCACGCTATCTGCAGGATCCCTGAGAATAGCTGTTACGTCAGGGATACCTTTTGGGCAAACGTGACACCCTAGGGGAAGATTCCCATCATATCCTGGCCGTAGTGGGGAAAGGATACTGCCTGAGAATTCTTTGTGGGAAACTGCTGTCTCTTGTCTGGAGATTCCCGCTCTTTTTCATCATGAGAGGAGGGAAATTTACCTCAGCTTTCTTCCCCTTAAACATGTGTACCCTTGTGTCAGGGACAGATGAGTCATCAGTGATATGCAAATCATATTTTATTACAATAATCATATATTGAATACTTTTCTGCCATTTTGGCTGTAACTTTGCATTATCGTAGTCGACACTGTAGTCAAACTCCGTGTCGATATCAGTGTCTATTATTTTGGATAGTGAGCATTGAGAGACTCTAAAGGTCTCTGCGACATAGGGACAGACATGGGTAGATTTCCTGTCTGTTCTCTAATCTTTTGTGCAATAAATTCACCTTAGCACTTAATTACACATATCCAAACAGGTGTCGGCGTTGTCGACGGAGACACCCTCTCACACACATATTTGCTCCATCTCCTCCTTAGGGGAGCCTTTTACCTCAGACATGTCGACACACACGTACCGACACACCACACACTCAGGGAATGCTCATCTGAAGACAATTCCCCCATAAGGCCCTTTGGAGAGACAGAGAGAGAGTATGCCAGCACACACCCCAGCGCTATATGACCCAGGAATAACACAGTAACTTAATGTTAACCCAGTAGCTGCTGTTTATATTGATTTTTGCGCCTACTCATGTGCCCACCCTCTCTTTTTACCCTCTTCTACCGTGTAACTGCAGGGGAGAGACTGGGGGGCTTCCTCTCAGCGGTGCTGTGGAGAAAAAACATGGCGCTGGTCAGTGCTGAGGAAGAAGCCCCGCCCCTCGACGGCGGGCTTCTGTCCCGCTTTCATGTACAATTTTGGCAGGGGCTCATACATATATACAGTGCCCAACTGTATATTATGCAAACTTTTGCCAAAGAGGTCTCTAATTGCTGCCCAGGGCGCCCCCCCCTGCGCCCTGCACCCTACAGTGACCGGAGTATGTGGGTGTAGTGTGGGAGCAATGGCGCACAGCTGCAGTGCTGTGCGCTACCTCATATGAAGACTGGAGTCTTCTGCCGCCGATTTCGAAGTCTTCTTGCTTCTTTCACCCGGCTTCTGTCTTCCGGCTCTGCTAGGGGGACGGTGGCGCGGCTCCGGGATCGGACGACAAAGGGTGAGATCCTGTCTACGATCCCTCTGGAGCTAATGGTGTCCAGTAGCCTAAGAAGCAGGACCTATCTTCAGAGAGTAGGGCTGCTTCTCTCCCCTCAGTCCCACGATGCAGGGAGTCTGTTGCCAGCAGAGCTCACTGAAAATAAAAAACCTAACTTATAGCAAGCTCAGGAGAGCTCACTAAGTAGCACCCAGCTCGTCCGGGCACAGATTCAAACTGAGGTCTGGAGGAGGGACATAGAGGGAGGAGCCAGAGCACACCAGTATCCAAATTCTTTCTTAAAGTGCCCTGTCTCCTGCAGAGCCCGTCTATTCCCCATGGTCCTTACGGAGTCCCCAGCATCCACTAGGACGTTAGAGAAATGACAATAAATTTAATACAATAAGATAAAACAAACATGCATAAAATATTTCTAAGGACAAATGTCCATCAAGCCCTGAGGAAGAGGTTATACACCTCGAAACGTGTTGGCTATTGGACATCCACACTTCCGGGTCCAGGACGTTTGCGGATAGACTTCCACTGGTAAGCTTAGGAGCCAGAGCAGGGTGAAGTCTGGACCACCCCGCCGTATATACCACCTGCGGCTCCTTTGCTACCCTATGGATACGATTTCATTCTGAGTTTGGGACATTTGTCCTTAGAAATATTTTATGCATGTTTGTTTTATCTTATTGTATTAAATTTATTGTCTTTTTTTATATAATTGGATGACATTAATTTTGAGATATTTACTGATTATACTGGTTAAAAAAGTGGATCATCAGTAATTACATCTGCACCCAGCCACTGAAAGGGTCACTCTATCATACATTCTCATATGGTGACAAAGTATAGATGGCCCCGGGGTCCGCAGCAGCGTATGGACAGTGTAAATAATGAATTTATATAGGCACCGGCTGGGAGCTCTTTAAAAGGCACATCTTCACCAGTTGCCAGCCAGGCCACGCCCCCGGAAATCTATAGTTTATTTTTAAACACACAGGGCGGGATTTACTAAAGGGAAAATGCGGTAAAACCCCCATTTTACCGCATTTTCATATGTACTAACCCCCGACCGCCGCGTTTTCGCCCCATAGGGTATCGCCATCTTTTTATGGCGATACCCTATAGAAGCCTATGGGACTCTTACCGCCGCCGCCGGATCCCGCGCCGCTCACGACGACCCCCCCCTTCCCCCCGGCATACCTGAGAGGCTGCTGGTGCGGCCCCCCTCCTCCTTCTCTCCTGCAGCACAGCCTTGTCTCCTTCCGGCTGCAGGGGGGAGGAGGAGGAGCCCGGGGACTCCCTGCGCACGTCACCTCCCGGGTCTGGGAGGTGACGGAGACCTCCGCTGACCCCCGCAGACATCATCGCGGGTGGCTTCCTATACCGCATTGCGATACTAATCGCATATGTTAGTACATATACGATTAGTATCGCTGCGGTAGTTGGCGAGGGGCGGTGATGTCTTATAGTACATCCCGCCCACAGTAACAGTCACTCACTGAAATGTACTATTATTTACTAAACAATTAGAACCAGGTATTTGCTATACATTTTGAAAAGTCATTAGACAGATAAAAACTAATGTTAGCAAATATCCATCACAGTGAGCTACATTAGGTGCAGATCAGTACTCACCGTCACTTGCACAGTAAACCCCAAAATTTAATCTTTAAGCCATGGTAATAAAATACATGATTCAGCGTTAACCAGACATTTCACTGCACCCGTAATAAAAAGGCAGGTAATACATCACCAACCCCACCCACACACCGCAACGCTGATGCTCCACTCATAGTTGGACTGTCTTGATGGGATCTTACAGAAATCAAGAAGCTACCTAAATATGAGCTGATGTGACATCACTGACCATATCTCCATACTTTCTCTATATAAAGTATGTACATTGTGGATCTACGCTGCACTATCATTCTCTAAACTCATACTAATACTTTAACTCCCCAATATAGATGATAAAATAATCTCCAATTTGGAGAACTGTTAACATCGTCAAGTTGAAAAAATAGTTTCCAAAAGCAACAAAAAGTCAGACTTATAGCAATAGTTGAAATATTAGTTGCCACAGCACCGAGTAGATAAGTAGATTACTTAGACATGCTTTTATCTCACCCTTGTGTAGTTAAACATAGCTCTGTGTGCCAGTTGTCCTTTATGGTAGTATCGTGTGTGTGTGTGTGTGTGTGTGTGTGTGTGTGTGTGTGTGTGTGTGTGTGTGTGTGTGTGTGTGTGTGTGTGTGTGTGTGTGTGTGTGTGTGTGTGTGTGTGTGTGTATATATTTTTTTTTAAACTGGTATAGGGATTTTCTAGATGTCCCCCTTTTTTTTTGGGGGGGGGGGGGGGGGGGTGTAGGTGCAAATAGTCTCTCAAATAAAATCTAAACTCCTATTAATATAAACAAGATACAGATTGCCACAACTGCAGAAGTGGTGCTTGGAACAAACTTTCCGTTTGTGTGACCCAGCCATGCACTGCAGCGATATATTGCACCACTGTACACACTACACGGTCCACTGTACGATGGTGCAATGTAACATTACATGCTTCATATAACACGTGTCAGCCATGGAATCATACCGTTGGACGTGCCACACATTCAATGAACGACTACAATGAACGACGGAATGAGAACACACACTATACGGTCATCGTGCAGATAGGTTGAAAGTACCGGTATCGCACAATATATTGTATAGTGTGTACCAAGCTAAAGATTCTACCACACACAAAACGTATCAAACTTTTTTCACCATTTTTTTGTGTATTTAAGAGAAAAAATGCACCACAATAATATTTACAAAATTGAGCACTAGATTACAATGCCATAGACTAAAGGACACAGCAATCCAGTTATAAACAAAGAAAAAAAGCAGCTAAACACCTCTACTATAGAATATCATCATAAAATAGCTATAAACATAGAGGGGCACACACACAGAGCGATATGAGCGAACGATATGGACTATATAATCCATATATGGTTAGTAAAACTAGTGCATATTGTTCCGTGTGTATAGAACCAACGATGAATGATGCGTGCTCCCGCGGATCGTCATCACTGGTAAAAATAGACTGCACATGTTACATCTGCCCCACCTGCAGTTCCAACATGATTTTGCCCAATTGCTAGCTTTTTTGGTTTGCCAATAACCCTGAATAACCCCCAAAATCTATCCCCCCCCCCCAAAAAAAAAACTGAAACATCAGCACACCAGTAAGAAAAACCAGACAGAAAGGAGATTACCATCAAAGACACTTGGTACATCTGACTATAGACCTTACAACAGAGGTAAGTGCTCACCAATGCCTGAGAAACTTACACTAAATTTATTTACATTCAACCAAACACCCCTACCAGCAATTTATAGGTTGTATGTGTATCTAAATAATTCATAGGGATAAACAAAACTCCCATACCAATGTGAGATGCAAGTGGGCATTGCTATGGAGACTGAGTAGTATTACTTGAGCCCTCTCTGGCTGCACTAATGATTTGGAGACCCAATATGAATCACTTTACGAAACAGAGCCTTGATCCAAATCTACTGGCTTACATCCTTCTTCAATCATCCAATTTCTGTGAAGCAGCGCGAGTCCAGCAATCTCAGATTTGTAGTGCCTTCTACATCACTGGAACTTTAATTCTGCACACTGCTCCGCAGAAATCAAACCCTATTACATAAACTCTTTTCTATCTAGGGAAAAAAGTACCATTAGTACCTTCATTATTTATACAAGCACAATATGAGAGTCATTGAAAGTTATACAAACTATTTACCTGTTTTCATGAATCCTGGATGCTCAGAGATATTGGAAGAGTTGAGTAGCTTCACAGCTTTCCGGTAGTTTCCTCTGAGGTACTCAAAATTACTCTTCAAAAATAGCGAGGGGGCCGACTGTAAAACAATGAATGCCTTCACAGTAGGAAAACATATAAAACTCAATGCGTTGTATAGTAAAAAGAATTTTAGTGAATCCATTAAAGGCCAATAAGTTATCAGAACAAATCATGTGTATAGAAATGACAGCCAACTCCAATTGTGATATTGGATGGCATGTTTTCACTGCTTCTTACAGGCCTAGATGTACAAGAGCAATCAGATTCTCTGCAGGGCAATTTAGACAGAGCACCTTCTCCCCTGGTCTCTGCTGCAACTGTAAACCTCTTAATGTTATTTTAATGCACTAGCTTTGACACTTGTATAGTCATACTAATACAGATTCTGGAATGAAAAGGAAGGCAAAAATTTCACGTTTTAACATGCAAGGCAAGTATTAGGTTTTGTATACAGTAGGTGGTGCATTATCACAGCATTGGGACTAGCGAGGAACAAAACGTTCAAACCCTTTCTGCTGGATACTCCCCTCATTCTGCTTTTGGCCACAAACTCTTGCACATTTTGACACTGTGATTGGGTCTCAAATGTTCATTTAATAACAGCACTGCAGCCAACCAACAGAAAGATTTCACATTGCCCCGGCTTTATTAGATGCAGAGAAGTATGGGGAGGCAAAAGCTGAACTTGAGGACTCTACCACCATGACTTCACAACTCTGATTAGATATCTACAAAATGTTGCTGTGGAAAGTGAGGGGCTACATACAGTATATACAGGGAAAGTAGTGCCCATCAAATATGTTTTACATACAAGGGAATTAAAATGAAATATGATAGAATGCCATAAAGGAATGGTTTATTGATGTAATAGTGTTTAATGCAGATATTGGTAGACATGTCAGATGTTAAAACTGAAGATTTGTTGTTTTAACAAAGCCAGAGCGGTCTGAAGCATTCCTGGATGTGAGTTCCCATGGTTACATCACATGACATGAGGGAGTGCTGGGATCTGAGGTAACAGTAGGAGGGAGCTGAGCCTGTAATTCAGTTAACAACTTGCCTGGCATGGTCGCATCCGATGCGACCACACCAGCAAAGTGCTTTATCTGACCTGGTTGCACAGGATGGGACCAATCAGATAAACAGTGTGTGCAGGTGCAGGGAAGGGAAACTTCCTGCTGCAGCTCTCAAAGGGACCAGAATGTCCCTCTGCCTTCCCCAGTGCTTGCCGTGCTGCCAATCACTGCTGATCGGTCAGCACGGCAGGACCCCCCAACCAGCAGCCGCAGACAATAGCAGTAGCTGGGGAAGTGTAAATTAACATCCCCCCTTTCCCGTATACCTGACGGCTAACAAAACTAAGGTCGCGATAGTCACAATGTTTCTGGTGTTCCGATGGTGCTAACCGATGTTCTTTGAAAAGTGTTTTCTTTACAAATAGCAAAAAAAAAAAAATTTTTTTTTGTTTTTTTACACCAAAATCATTTTTGGATAAGGTTAAATATGTGTTTTTCACCTAATTCACTCAGAAAAAAAAACCTGATAATTTCAGAGCGATTTTTGTAGGAATTCTCATAACAGCAGCAGATCCAAAACATAACATTGTTCATTTTACCTCGTACCCCTGTAGGGGTGTGCAGTAAAATAAGCTAGTTAGGCTGCGGTAAAGTATCGCCAATGTGTGCAGCCGTCCCATCACATTTACTTGAACCTATACCAAACATATCCGTTACGTTTAAATTGCTGTATGGTTGTATCGGCAGTCTACTGTTCACCGCAACCCTGCTCTGTCTGTCAGACAGAATAACAAAACCTGAACAAGTAGGAATACATAAAATTAACATTTAATTATACATAAAACTACACATATACTTACACTTCCAGATGTGTTCATAACAGACTTTATCTCTCTCTTGCATGCCTTCAGAGATTTCATTTGAATGTAGGCTCTAACTTTGTACTGTAAAGAAAATAGTACATGGTCAGACTAAGAATAAATCAAGTAAATGTAGTGGTCAGCACTTAGTAAGTTCCAACCTCTGTTGTATTTAATACTTCGTACAGAAATCTACATCCATTGGACCATGTGATCAAATAATGGGAAACCGCTACTTTGCCAACAAGTAGGATAAAGCAAACCACAAAACATTATTTTAATAAATGAAGCAGATGAAAAAAAAAAAAAAAAAAAAAAGTGTCAATCCGAAACAGTGTACAGACACACTGAATCCATGTAGAGACCGCATGGTTAACTATGTCTTACCAGGCCTTCCAATAAAAAAGCAGGTCAGTCATGTATTTTTTTAAAGTGGTAATTATTTACAGGGCAAATCAACCAGGTATTACCATGTAAATGATTGCTACTTTAAAAAAAAAAAAAAAAAAACAGGAAAACTCACAAAGTCTCTCACTTTCTGATTTTCACACACTATTATATTCCCCCCTGAATGTTTGAACCTCAGGCTAAATGATTTGAGCTTATGAAGCCTAAAGTACTGTAGTTGATGGCTGCATACAATTTAGGATAACAGCAATCGTCTGTAGTCATTTTTCACCATTAGTCCTGTAGACCAATACCATTAAGATGTTGCTTGGAAACAGCATAAACATATGAGTGCACCATGTCTAGTTAGTTGCTTACATTACCTAACGGACCTTGAACAAAAAAGGAGATTTATGGTAGACTTACCATGGTTAAATCTCTTTCTGCTAGGTACACTGGACTCCACAGGGAATAACATCGGGTGTAGAGTTGAATCTTGATCAGAGGCACCAACAGGCTAAAGCTTTAACTGTTACCAGGATGCACTGCACCACCTGCTCTATAGCCCCGCCTCCAGGCACTGGAGCTCAGTTTCGTTAACCAGTCCAATGCAGTAGCAAGTAAAATAGAGACGGTAGATGTTAGCCACATAGAACCACATTCTCACGACAGGAGAAGGTACCAGTGGCTAACGCCATACAAACCCAAAGAAACTAAGTGCGCCAGGGTGGGCGCCCTGTGGAATCCAGTGTACCTCGCAGAAAGAGATTTAACCATGGTAAGTCTACCATAAATCTCCTTTTCTGAGGCGAGGTACACTGGAATTTCAAAGGGAATAACATCAGGGATGTCCTAACGCAGTTCCTCATGAGAGGGAACGCACTGTAGCGGGCACAAGAACCCGGCGTCCACAGGAAGCATCCTGGGAGGAGGAAATATCAAAGGCATAGAACCTGATGAACGTGTTCACTGTGGACCAAGTAGCTGCCTTGCACAATTGTTCTGTGGACGCATCACGGCAGGCCACCCAAGAAGGTCCGACAGAGTAGAACAGGCTATGATAGCAGCAGGAGCTGGGAGCCCAGCCTGCGCATAGGTTTGTGCAATCACCATTCTAATCCATCTGGCCAAGGTCTGCTTATTCACAGGCCAGCCACGTTTGTGAAAACCAAAAAGTACAAAAAGGGAATCAGACCTCCTGATGGAGGCAGTCCTCCCCACATAAACACGGAGAGCCTGTACCACATCCAAAGATTTTTCTTTGGAGGACAGACCAGAAGAGGTGAATACCGGAACCCCAATCTCCTGGTTAAAGAGAAAAGATGACACCACCTCAGGCAAATAACCAGGGCGAGTTCGAACAACAGCCCGGTCACTGTGAAAAATCAGAAAGGGTCGACGACAGGATTAAGCGCCTAAGTCCGACACCCTACTAGCAGAGTCAATAGCCAACAGAAAAATTACCTTAAGCATAAGGCATTTAAGGTCCACAGACTCTTGCAGGGCATTCAATACAACAGACAGATCCCATGGGGCCACAGGAGGGACAATCCGTAACCCTGAGTGAAAGTGTGAACGTCAGAAAGAGACGCAATTTTTCTCTGAAACCACACCAAGGCAGATATATGAACCTTGAGGGAGGCTAGACGAATGCCCAAGTCGAGGCCTTGTTGGAGAAAAGCCAAAAGTCTTGAAGTTTTGAAAGTATATGCATCATAATTCTTAGCAGCACACCAAGTGAAGTAAGAATTCCAGACCCTGTAATAAATCTGAGCCGAAGCTGGTTTACAAGCTTTCAGCAAAGTTTGAATGACTGCCTCAGAGAATCCTTTTGCTCACAGGAGTGATGCTTCAAGAGCCACGCCGTCAAAGCCAGTCTGGCCAGGTCCGGGTCGACACAAGGGCCCTGAACGAGGAGGTCTGGGCATTGAGGAAGTAGAAGAGGACGCTCTATCAAGCGACCCCGCATGTCTGAGAACCAATGCCGTCTGGGCCACGCTGGAGCGACTAGAAGTAGTACTCCTCCTTCTTGCTTGAACTTCCGTATTACCCTGGGCAGGAGTGACACTGGAAGAAACACATATGGCAGCCGAAAGTTCCATGGAATTGCTAGTGCGTCCACGAACGTTGCTTGAGCATCCCTTGTCCTTGCTCCTAAGACCGGAACCTTGTGATTGTGTCGAGATGCCATCAGGTCTACATCTGGTAGGCCCCACTTGTCCACTTGGAGTTGAAAGACTTTGGGATGAAGACTACACTCTCCGGCGTGCACGTCCTGACGACTGAGGAAGGCCGCTTCCCAGTTGAGGACTCCTGGAATGAACACTGCCGATATTGCTGGCAGATGGCGTTCTGCCATTGGAGAATTTTTGACACTTCCATCATTGCCACGCAAATTCAAGTGCCGGCTTGATGATTTATGTACGCCACTTTGGTGGTGTTGTCTGATTGTACTTGAACCGGCCTATTCCAGAGTCAGGGCCGGTGTCAACGTACTGAACACTGCCCGCAATTGCAGAATGTTTATCGGGAGGAGAGATTCCTCCTTGGTCCACCGACCCTGGAGAGAGAGAGTTGCTCCAACACCACGCCCCAATCCCACAGACTGATGTCCGTTGTTAGGAGGACCCAGTTGGAGACCCAGAAGGGACGGCCCTTGCTCAACTGTTGGTCCTGTAGCCACCAGCTCAGTGACAGACGATCCTCCGGAGTTAAGGAGATCATTTGAGACCTGATCCGGTGAGGCAGGCCGTTCCACTTGGAAAGAATTAATCATTGCAGAGGGCAAGAATGAAATTGAGCGTACTCTACCATGTCGAATGTAGGCACCATGAGGCCTAATACTTGCATTGCCGAGTGGATTGACACTCTCTGGCGAGAGAGGAAATATCTGATCCTGTCCTAAAGTTTCAGGACTTTCTCTGGAGACAAGAACAATCGTTGTTTGTGTGTGTCCAGTAATACCCCCAGGTGCACCATGCACTGAGCAGGAACCAGCGAGGACTTCTTCCAGTTGATGAGCCACCTGTGGGCTTTTCGGAATTGGGCCGTCAGTTCCAGATGACTGAGGAGAACTTCTGGGGAGTTCGCCAGGATCAGCAAGTCGTCCAGATACGGCATGATCCTGATACCCTGACAGCGGAGAAGAGCAGTCATGACTGCCATGACCTTGGTGAAGATCAGAGGAGCCGTGGTCAGTCCGAAAAGCAAGGCCTGGAATTGATAGTGTAGGTTGCCAATAGCAAACTGCAGATATTGCTGCTGCGACATGGCAATAGGTATGTGCAGGTAAGCATCCTGTATGTCCAGGGAACCCATATAGTCCTTGGGCTCCATAGCTAGTACAATAGAGCGCAGAGTTCCCATACAGAATTTGGATACCCTCACAAATTTGTTCAAAGGTTTGAGGTTGAGTATAGGCCGGGAGGACCCATTTGGTTTTGGGACTAGAAACAGGGTCAAATAGTACCCCCTGCCTCTTTGAGACAGAGATACCGGCACAATAACTCCAGTATCAGGGAGAGTTTGTACAACCAAGTGTAGAGTTTGTGCTTTCAGCGGATCTGAAGGGATAATCGTCGAGCAGAACCGTTGATCTTGAAAGAGATTACGTACCCGTGAGAGACAACTTCCCACACCCAAGCGTCTGAAGTGGTCCTTAACCAGACCTGGACGAACTGCAGAAGTCGGCCTCCCACCCTGGGGTCCCCCAGGGGGAGGCCTGCCCCGTCATGCTGCAGGCTTGTACTGTTTGGAAGCAGGCTGACAGGCAGCCCAAGAATGCTTAGATTTGGCCTTGGAAGTACGTGAAGGTCTTGGATACGCCTGACCCTATGCTTTACCTGGAGATCGAAAGGAAAGAAAAGTGGTACTCTTAGCCTTCGGAGCAGAAGGATTAGTACTTGGGAGAAATGCAGTCTTGGCTGTTGTCAAGTCAGTCATGATCTTGTTCAGATCCTCCCCAAATAGTATGTCCCCCTTAAAAGGGAGCCCCTCCAAGGCCTTTTTGGAGTCCAGGTCCACTTTCCAGGACCTTAACCACAAAATCTGGCAAGCCAGGATGAACGTAGTAGATGCCTTGCCCGCCATTACACTGGCATCAGGGACCGCCATCTGAATATAGTGAGAGGCTGTGGTAATATAGGACAGTAATTGTCTGGCAGTGTCAGAAAAATTTAGAGGTAGCTCATCCTCAATTGCCTGAACCCATGCTTCAATAGCTTTTGCAGCCCAAGAGGCTGCCATAGTGGGTCTATGTACAGCATCGTTAAGTGTGTAGATAGACTTCAGGCATCCCTCCACATGCTTATCAGTCAGTTCCTTCAGTGAAGTGACAGTGGTGATAGGCAGAGTAGAAGAAACCACTAGACGGGCGACATAAGAGTCCACCTGCGGTGGAGTTTCCCACTTGTTACTCAACTCCGCAGGGATAGGATAACGAGCCAACATCCTTTTAAAAACAGGGAAAATGTATTTCCTGGAGATGACCAGGCTTCCTGGCGTATGTCAATTAAGAGGTCAGAATGAGGTAAAACTAAATTTAGCAACCTTCTGAAGTTTAAACTTATCAGGTTTTTTAGATGTAGCAGGAGGTTCAGTCTCATCATCAATCTGGAGAATCAGCTTGATAGCCTCCACTAGTTCTGGAACATCAACCTGAGTTGTAGATTCCTCATCAGAAACAACTGTATCAGTATCTGAAGGATCAGTATAATCAGAAGAATCATCCGAAATATTAGTGGATTGTGACGAAGAAATGGCCCACTTAGAGGACCCTTTGGTCCCAGTAGGGCGAGGATTAGGTTTGTGTTTAACTAAGGACTGATTTAATTGCTGTAACTGGGTTCACAGAGTATCCGCCCATGGCGGATTAACTACAGGGACAATATGTGGCTGTAACGGCACAGGAGGTCCCACAGGGGGCGTAAGTCGTATTACAAGTATAGTCAGCATATTTGAAAATGCAGCCTAAAGGTGGATCATGATTTGCCACAGGAGCTGCGGGCAAACTGGAAGGAGCAGAGCACCCAATTATGGTGGCCAATCCCGGGATCGGGAACGGCGGGATCCCGGGATTTAGGGCCAAAAATGGCCGGGATTCAATCCTGGGATTGGAAGCTCCAATCCCGAGGATTGAGGGATCAGCGTCGAGCGTCCAACAGGACACTCAGGGATGCTGCCCAGCTTCCTTGTTCCGGCTCCCCAGCGCAGCGTGAGAGGTCACACTGCGCCGTCAGCCGCTGCACAGAGCCGCCAGCAGCGTTCAGTAGATGTTCCCCGCCCGCCCCCGGTATATGGTGAGTTATGCGGGTGGGACGGGGCGAGGGGGCGGCCACACAGCAAAAAGCCAATCCCGGGATTGGCCATTTTTCAATCCCGATACCCGGGATCGAAAAAATGGCCTGGGATTGGCTTCCCTACACCCAATACCTGAACTCTCAGCTGAAATCCTTTCCTCAGGTAAATCCGTGGCGCCAACACTGCATGATACAGGAGTGTCTGCGTATTTCCCGCCCTGTGTAGCAGACATTATTGGGACTGTAGTCTTAGGGCGTAACAGTACAATATAGCCATACAAAACACAATACCTGACAAAAACCCCCTGTGTTATGTGACCGCAAATGCAGAGCACAAACAGAGGATTTAAGCGGAATGAGGTGACAAACTCAGAGAAAAATACAAAACAGTATATCCTGTGGAAAACTATATAGTATATGAGACCCTGACGCACTTAGCCCCCCAGGGTACAGAATATAGTGATAGCAATATGTGTGATACACAGAATAGAAACCACACAGCAGCTATAGGCACACAGTCACAGATACAAAGCAGAAATTATTACAAATAACAAATAAAACTGTACTGGACTAGTAATACTACATATAGAGATGTATGTACACAGGTATAACAATGCGCAGTAATCACTGGATGTATATCACAGAATACTTGTACTAAATATTCATATATAATATTCATAAATATTCATATATAAATATTCATATATATATTCATATGCACTTGTTCATAACTAACGTTGTCTAAACGACACGTAGAATACTTAAGTGTCCTGTAAATGCACAGCGCTGATGTGGCAGGCGGCTTTACAGAGGAGACAGTGCCCAGCAGTCCCAGGATCGGGGTAGCTATGTGAAATGGAGAAATGCAGCTCCAGGATGGGAACACCTGCTGTAGATGGCGACTGGAGCTGGGGGAGGGGCTACAGGTCAGCGCCTTATCCTCTCTGTTGGACTTCACCACCAGGTACTTTGGAGCCTGTAACAAACGGATTTTATTAAATACGACCTGTGCTCCCTGCCCTGGTAGATATAGTGGGGTCCCTGCACAGCCACAGTGTCCATGCCAGCGGTGCGGTCCGTCTCCTGGGACCGTGACCGGATCACGATTTACTGGCGGGTCCCACCTGGGGGACCCTCTTACCTCCTCCCTGAAGTGCGGCCACGCGATCCAGGAGAGCAGCAGCGGTGATGTGTGCCTGATAACTGGAGCACCTCCGCTGTAAGTACGCGGGAACCAGGCCGCGGGAGTATACAGGTGCGCTGAGGGAGGTGATGAAGCCGCAGCACAGAATGTAAACATGACATACACTGCAACTAGTGCTTGTGCTGCAGCCCTTGAAGTCTTCTAAAAAAAAAAAAAGCTCTTTTCAGGGCTGCCTAGCGCAGCCCCCCCTGTTAGTGACCTGCACTGCAGGCACCAACTTACAAACTGAGCTCCAGTGCTCCAGTGGCGGGGCTATAGAGGAGGCGGTGCAGTGCATCCTGGGAACAGTCAAAGCTTTAGCCTATTGGTGCCTCGGATCAAGATCCAACTCTACACCCCAATATTATTCCCTGTGGAATCCCAGTGTACCCCGCTGCAAAAGGAACTACATTTTTCTAGGCCTGTTGTATACAAACGTGGGGACTCGAGAGAGATACCCCCAGTATGTATTACACGACTCCTGAGTGGTGCCTTCAGTTTGCTTTTTCTTTGGTCACTCATAATACACTAGGAACTCAAGCAGCCAAAACAGATATCCTTATTACATGGAAGATAACATAAGCACGTTGATTTGGGTGTTCTATAATGGCCCTCTATCTGGGAATTAAATGTTTGAAAACGCAAAGCATTTAGTTACGCAAATATGTGCAGTCAAATAAATCCCACACACCAATGCAAAAACAATTCTAAAAGAGCAAAACCAGAAATGAATCATGAGCTAACAGCACAGACCAGGAGGGATGCGTTAGCCAGGTGACCTGAGCATGGGATTGTGTGATGGGACTTTTGAAGGGTGGAAATTTCACTACAAATGAATGATTGCCTTTAGTTCTGCATTATTTCACATTCACACAAAAAAAAGAGGATCATTTGCATGTTTATACACTGAAGTTCAAAGAACAAAATTATAAATATATAGGTGTATAATATGGGTTAAACTGTTCACACCTGATGAATTTTTGACTTTGCGGCTTCTAGCTGAGCTCCTCCCTCAGCCTTAAGGTTAGAGGCTTCTTTGTTGTTGCTGTTATTGTTTGTCTGCAAGTAGGAAAAGTGGCATTCCAGTTTTATACAGGTGTGTATAAATATTCTGTGCAAATACACATTTAAACATGACTTAAGGTTAACATTTCTCAGATATTGACATAGAACTGTGCTTTGCTGACTGGAACCTGCTGAAGCTCTGCGTTACTGTGCTGTATATACTAACAGGGAATCAAAACAAATTACAACAAAATATAGCGCTCTCAAATGTGATATATGGTTTATTGAAGTCTACGGCTTATGGTAGATTTTTAATGAAGTATGACAATCCCCCTGTGAGCAATTGGACAATCTCCATTTCACAATTATGACAAACTCCAATACCTTTAATATAAAACTAGGTGATGTGCCCAGTTTTAACCGGGCAAAGGTTTGCTTGGCGGAACATTTTACCCCTTTTCAGGAGTAAAATTTTGAATAATCCCTGTTTAGTGGGTGGCTGCAAATAACTGTCACAGTTACCAGACCACCCAGCAAGTGCACAGGGAGTGTTCACCAACTGTAACATTTTCCAGAGCACAATGGTGATTGACTGTTAATGGCAGGCATACATTTTGCAACACAGCTCCGAAACTAAGCAACCAATCACAACTACAATGTAATTCTCCAAATCTATGGACCAAGACCTTTAATTTGGTATATGATGTGCCAAAACAACGGCATCATAGAAAATCATAAACTCATAAAAGTTGTCCTTCTGCTACTAATCAACAAAACCTACAAACTATCAACAAATTGGAAATAAAACATTTTTATAGTCAGCATAGTAAGAATATATGGATACTTCTATATAAATCAACTATGATATATTGTGTAAAATTAATTTACACATTAATATTAAAACTATAATGAAGCCAGTCTCAAGTTTTATTATACAAAGTATCTATAAAAGTACAATAACTAACTTTTTATTTTCCTTGTACACTAAACATTTCAATGTTAAAATCCACTGCAGGTCATAGTATGTACTGATTTAACGTTCAACAACATACCTCACTAGTTTTACCATTTTTATTATTGTTGCTGCCTTGCAAGATCATTTTTTCCAGTACCACCAGAAGATGCAAGGCTTTCTCAGTTTGGTATGTTAGAAGATACAGGTCTATGAGCAAGAAGCATACCGCATGTGCAAATTTCTCTTCTGAAACAAAAAGTACACATTCAAAGGATCTGCAGGAATGGAGTACAGTCAGCATTTACAATAATCCTTAACATTTTCCTCTTGACGCTTTACATGTGGATTTTGTTTAATACTTCTAAATCCGGAAAAGGACTCTTCTACAGGAAGCGCTGACTAATGCAGGCCTGGCCAACCTGTGGCTCTGCAGCTGTTGTGTAACTACAAATCCCAGCGTTCCCTGCCACAGTTCTGCTATTAGGGAATGCTGGTACGTGTAGTTTCACAGCAGCTGAATAGCCACAGGTTGGCCAGGCCTGGATTAAAACATTCCGGTAAACACATTAACATACATATGTCTTTGTTTAAAATCAACAGGAAAACTTCCAAAGAGATTTGTACAACCGTCTTTATGGTCAGCCGTAAACCGAAGGGTGACTAGGAAGTACAGTAGTACACAATTGTTTTGAACAGGTGTTGTCACTAGTATTTTCTTAACATCAGTGGATAACTAGTCTTAGTGATTAAAAAAAGTGCAATTTATAAGATAAAAGAATAAAAGGGTTTTTAATCCATATTATGTAGCACATAACAAAATTTGGGACTCAAATGAAATCAAGAAAATGAAACACTAATTAAACAATTTAGTGCTCAGCTAGTCACATGGAGTATTAAAAAAAAAATCCTCATTGTTATATTTAATAACAAAAGTTATTAAGTTTCACACATTTTACAAAACTGTTGTAAATCTACTGGCATAGAAAAAAGAATAAAACACAATAAATGTGCATGTGAATTGGGAAATCACACAAATGTGAGAAGTGTTTCGTGAAAAACGCTAATTCATACCTACAGGGAAACACATTGACAAGGTACAGATGTGTCCTCTTACATCTTGTCTCAGTACACCATGAAGCGCGAGATGCCTGGTGTGAGGGAACGGCCAGGTCCCATGCAACTCTGCTAATATCGGGTGTCTTTTTTTTTTTGCAGAAAAAGCGTATTAGTCACAACGCAATGTGACTAGAATGCACGAGGGGAGGATTTATTTAATATATGACACTTGTACCATGACTGTATATTTGTGCGTCACCGAGTCTGTATACGGAGCAGAAAAAAACTTGGATTGGAAAAAAGCTGTAGTGGCTACATTGTAGCACTTCCTGTACAGATTCAGAGATTCAGGCGCACAACTAAGAAGCGTTTTCGGCAAAAATGATGCACGATGCTAGAAGAGTCTCACGCGACCTGGCATGTCAAGAGGGGCTGTTTGGCGTGACTGCAGCAAAGACGTACGAGGACACCTCTGTATGGTAAACCATAAGCCATAAACATAGGTATCTTTTCCCAAAATGTCTGCAGATAAAATGTCATCATAAGGTTTCAAAATGAAGAGATAACAGAGCAGTGCAACCGTAAGAGTACACTACGAGTATGAAGTATATTAAAAAGATGAAAACACCCATCTCCACAAAGAAATAGTTAATTCCTTCAAGAATACAATTTACAAAAAAAATTTTTTTATATTTTAAGGACTAGGTGGAAGAAAAAAAAATTACCACTTTTCCCACTCAAATAGATAATGCATGGTTATGGATATCTGTGCAGTACAGATAGTGTAAAGCAGGCCTGGCCAACATGTGGCTCTCCAGCTGTTGTGAAACTACACGTCCCAGAATGCCCTGCCACAGTTTCAGCATTCTCTAATAGCTGAACTGTAGCAGGGCATGCTGGGATTTGTAGTTACACAACAGCTGGAGAGCTACAGGTTGACTAGGCACGGTGTAATGGTTAGCATTACTGCGTGACAACACTGAAGTCATGGGTATGATCACACGATGGCCCGGTGTGGAGTTTGTATAGTCTCCCCGTGCTTGCGTGGTTTCTTCTGGGTACTCCGGGTTCCTCCCACAATCCAAAAATAGACTGATAGGTTAATTGTCTCCCAACAAATGAACCCTAGTGAAATGAACCCTAGTGTTTGCGTACATGTGTGGGCAGACTAGATGGGCTAAGTGGTTCTTATTGGTTGTCAAATTCTAGGTTTCTTTGACAAGTAGTAGGAGGAGGAGGAACAGCTCCCTCAAATGAAGAACACAAGCAAGAAGAAGAATATCAGGGGAGATTCCCTTATAATAGGCTTTTTTTAAGAAGTCACAGCTTCTTGACTGTAGTTACAGCATAATAAAAAAAAAATAGGAATTTAATACCTATCGGTAATTCCTTTTCTCCTAGTCCGTAGTGGATACTGGGGTGTTGTACTTAAGTACCATTGGGTATAGATCGGGGTCCACTGGAGCCTGGCACTTTAAAAAACCTTTAGTGTGTGTATATGTGTGCTGGCTCCTCCCCTCTATGCCCCTCCTACCATACTCAGTCTAGGAAAACTGTGCCCGAGGAGACAGGCATAATATGAGAGAAGAAACAATACAACAGCGGTGAGGCAACAAGCCAACACGCAACCAGAAACGAGAGTAGGGCGCTAACCAGAACAGAGGATAGCAACACCAACCTAACCAGGAGAGCACGGCTACCCCAACAACATAACGGGACCGCAACGCCGGTCCAACCCAATACTTACAAAGGTAAGCAGGAACGAAGTACCAAGGCGGGCGCCCATTATCCACTACGGACTAGGAGAAAAGGAATTACCGCCGAAGTACAGGCTTGTTGAATGGTCAACCTGAACCAGCGAGCAATAGCTTGCTTAGAAGCCGGCCAACCTTTTCTAGCTAGAATTTTCCTCTCAACTTCCAAGCCGTCAAATGTAGCCTCTGTAAGTCTGGATAGACGAACGAACCTTGTTGAAGAAGATCGTCTCGGAGCGGTAGAGGCCAGGGATCCTCCAGAGCCATGGTTGGGAGGTCAGAGTACCATGCCCGTCGAGGCCAATCCGGGGCATTTAGAATTGCCTGAACGCTTTCCCTTCTTAGTCTTTTGGGATTAGCGGTAGAGGAGGGAACAGGTATACAAACTGGTACATCTACGGTGTCGTTAGCACGTCCACTACAACCATATGCGGATCCCTCGTCCTGGAACAGTAACGGCATAACTTTTTGTTGAGACAAGAAGCCATCAAATCTATCTGCGGACAGCCGCTCCGGTGAATTAACTGTTGAAACAACTGCGGATGTAGGCCGTGCCTGCTGAGGAAGTCTTCTTCCCAGATGTCCACTCCTGGGCTGAATATAGCGGAGATGGCCCTTCCGCTAGCCTCCGCCCAGAGGAGAATTCTTGATACCTCTCTCATCGCCGCTCTGCTTCTTGTCCCCACCCCATGTCAGCTTATGTACGCCATCGCCGCGGCGTTGTCCAACTGAACCTGGATCGCCTGATCCTTCAGGAGATGAGAAGCCTGCAAAAAAGAGCACTGTAAATTGCCCTTAGTTCCAGGATGTTTATCGGCAGAGCAGATTCCAGTCTTGACCATATCCCCTGGAACAGGCCCCCTTGGGTCACAGCCCCCCATACCCAGAGGCTGGCATACGCTGTCAGTAGAATCCACGAGTGGATATTGAAACTTCTGCCCTCTACCAGGTGAGGAACCTGTAGCCACCATAATAGAGAAATCTGGGCTTTCGGAGACAAGGTCACTTTCTGATGCATGTGAAGGCGAGACCCCGACCATTTGTCAAGCAGATCCAGCTGAAATGGACGAGCATGAAATCTGCCGTATTGGATTGCCTCGTAAGCAGCCACCATCTTGCCCAGTAATCGGATGCAAAGATGTATTGGATACCCTGCGAGGACTGAGCACAACCATAGCCTGGACAGTCAAGGCCTTGTCCATCGGGTAAACACCTTTTGAGACACTGTATCCAAAATCATTCCCAGGAACTGAAGACATTGGGTCGGTTCCAGGTGAGATTTCTGAAAATTCAGGATCCACCCATGATCCGTAAGCAGGCAAGTCGTCAGATTGATGCTGTGCAGCAGACTCTCCCTGGACACAGCATTTATGAGGAGATCGTCCAAGTAGGGGACTATGTTTACTTCCATCATGTGCAGTTGCAGCATCATCTCCGCGATGGTAAAGAACCTCGGAGCTGTGGATAATCCAAAGGGTAAGGCCTGAAACTGGAAATGGTCGTCCAATTTGGCGAACCTGAGGCAAGCCTGATGAGGGGGCCACATGGGAATGTGTAGGTAGGCATCCTTGATATCCAGAGACAACAGGAACTCCCCCTCCTCCAGAGCGGACACCACTGCCCGCAGGGATTCCATCTTGAATTTGAACACCCGCAGATAAGGGTTTAGGAACTTCAGGTTCAAGATGGGGCGCACCGAACCATCCGGTTTGGTAACGTCAAAAAGACTGGAGTAAAAACCCTGGTTGCGTAATGGAAGAAATACTGGAACCACCACCCCCGTCTGCAAAAGTTTTTGAATAGCCTCTTGCAAGGTAACTTTTGCTGCAGTTAAAGCTGGTAAGCCCAATTTGAAAAATCTGTGAGGAGGTAGTGTTTGAAATTCCAGCTGGTAACCCTGGGAAATGAGGTCCCTCACCCAAGGATTCCGGCAGGACTCCACCCACACGTGGGCGAAGTGTTGAAGGCGAGCACCTACCTGAAAGTCGCCTTGCTGCTGGGGCCAACCGTCACGCGGAAGGCTTAGCAGCAGGGGATCCGGTGGTCTGGTCCAGGGAGACAGCAGGTGCAGGTTTATGGGATTTACCACGAGATCCTCTTTGAGTGGTGGAGACCACTTGGCCCCTGCCTCTGAACCTTGCCACACAAAGACTGCAAGAAGGGTCCGGTGTAAGAACGCCTAGCAGGTGGCGCAGCCGACGGCAGATAGGTAGACTTACCCGCTGTTGCTTGGGAGATCCATTCATTTAACTCGTCTCCAAACAAGGCATCACCTGTAAAGGGAAGATTTTGTACACCCTTTTTTGAATCAGCCTTCGCCGACCACTGATGTAACCACAGAGCTCTGCGCGCCGAAACAGCCACAGCAGTAGTGCGGCCATTAATCCTACACAACTCCTTAATAGCCTCGCTCATAAAATTTGCAGCATCCTGTATATGTTGCAGCCGAGTAATGATCTCATCCTAGGGCAGAGAGTCTAAACCATCAAGAACATTATCAGACCACTTGACTACCGCCCTGGAAATCCACCCACTAAACAATTGTGGGGCGTTGAGCCACGCCTGCCGCCGTATATATTGCCTTGAGCATGGTCTAAATTTTACGGTCAGCTGGCTCTTTTAGGGATATAGGCCCTGTCACCAGCAGTACCAATTTCTTAGACAGTCTGTATACAGACGTATCGACTGACGGTGTTTTTTCCCATACCTTCCTGTCCTCAGCTGGAATGGGAAAGGTAGATAAAAAAACCTCCGAGGAATTTTACATTTTTTATCAGGGTTTAACCAAGCCTCCCTGGCCAGGAAGTTTAATTCTTTAGACACAGGAAAAGTTGCTGAGGTCTTAGGTCTAACATTAAAATACAACTCCTCATCTGGTTCTGCCTCCTGATCCGGTATGTAAAGGACCTCTCTTACAGCAAAAAATGAGAGCCTTCACCCCAGGGGACAGAGAGCTGTCCTCATCCATATCATCATCATCTACATCAGGCGGATCAGAATCAGACAGGAGCACCTGTGGCAGTGAGCGTTTATGTGAAACCACTAGAGGGGGCTGAGAAGCCTTCTTGGTATCTGCTGCTTTAGCCACACAATCAATAGAGTGTTTTAACACCTGTCTCGCTCTCTTTTAGCTGCAGCCATTTCTGAATTTACATTCTGAGTCATGCTTTTAAAGCTATCTAACCAATCAGGTGCCTGTGAGCTGGAACATTGCTCACAAGAGTGACTCCGCTGAAGATGGGGTAGAGTTACAAGCACCACACATAACCATGTCAATAGACCTCTTGCACAATACAGCGCAGCCCACTGACCAACACCTCCACACAGACCCTAGAGAGCCCCTGGAGTGACACTGAGGAGCGGACACCAGCACACAGAACACAGCAGCACAATGTGTTGAAGTATGTGTATGACCTGATATAAGTGCAGCGCAGCTACCGATGGCGTGCTCCCCCCTTTCTATGACCCTTGGTAACAGTTTGCAGTTTGTAGCAGCGCGTGTCCTGGAGGAACAACGTGCATGCAACCTTGAAGATCTGTAGCAGCAGGAAATGGCGCCTTCCCACCCCTGGTCCCGCTCAGGGATGCCCCACCCTCTGCAATGGTGCGCGGCCCCTATAATAGTTTATAATGGCCACATATAACAAACAGCATAATATGCATTGTACAGTACACACAAAGCCTTGAGACAGTCAGCACTGCGGGGCTTAACAGCCCTGAGACAGTTTGTCAGCAGCCGGCACCGTGACCGCTGCGTGACTTGCTGCCAGACTGCACCAGGGATACGCTAACCGGGACCCCGGTGTAACTCCCCGCAACTTGTAACTTTGGCATCTGTCAAACTGTGGCAGCTAGCTGCTGGCGTGGGCACACATACTAACGATGTGTGATCAGCACCTCAGGAGCTCAGTGTCCTGTCAGCTGGGAGTACGAAACATTAACCCTAAGGAGGTTGGTTCAGTCCCCACTCTAAGTCCCACGAAGCAGGTAGCCTGGTTGCCAACCAGAGCTACCTGAAAATAATAAACTAAAATAGAAAATAAAGGAAACTCTCTGGAGCTCCAGAGAAATGCACCCGGCTCATTGGGCACATTTTTCTAAACTTAGTCTGGAAGGGCATAGAGGGGAGGAACCAGCACACACACTAAAGGTTTTTTAAAGTGCCAGGCTCTAGTGGACCAGATCTATACCCCATGGTACTTAAGTACAAGAACCCAGTATCGACTAGGACGTAAGAGAAAAAAAGAAAAAAGAAAAAGCAGCCAACCCTGTTTTGGATACTGAAGCAGACTAGTATGCCATTTTAAGGCCCTTAAGGAGCAATTCAATTATCATCACAGGGATGTAGCTCACAGGTAAAGTGCACAGAGTTGTTCAACTGCATCACACTTAGGCACTTGACCTAGGAGGTGCACTTTACCTGTGGCTTAGTCACACTAAACTGCCTCTCCTGTTTGCGATGCTGTTACGACACGTGGTGGACCCGTGACAAGCTCCAAGACACTAGTTAACGTGAGCAGTACCCTGCTAGTAGCAAGCTTATCATTGGAGCCATTGAATAGCTCTGGGCACTTAACCCAAAAGTTACATCCCCGCAATGTTAAATGAAATCAACTCCCTGGATTCCATCGAACTGATCATTACACATATTAAGATATCATAAAAGAACTACAAATACTAAAAACATAAAAAAAAAAAAAAAACATTTATGAAACCAATTCACAGACTATTAAGACCAAAAAAGCCAGTTTCTGAAGGTTACAAATAACATTAAAGGTTTATCTAAAACGAAAAACTTTTTGCATAGTTTAACATTTTTTAAAAGCACATTCAATTGCCGTTTTGCACAACATTTTTCATTAGAAAAATAATGAGGGCGAACAGCACAGGAGTCGGCTGGTTCAGTTATAAGAACTGCAGATGCGGCTACAGAGCTGCAGAAAATCGTAAACAAACATTAACCACATTAACATTTGAAAAAATAAACCGCATCTGATTGTGTTGCTGTTTCTAAATCCCTAAGCTGCAGCGGTTCTAGTCAAACTGCATAGTAAAACTGGATGCCTTCCAACCTCAATGTCCGTTATTACCCAGTTTTATTTTATCAATTGTAAAGTACAACGGAAATTGGTACGCTATATAAGAAACTGCTAATAATAAGATTTTACTTACCGATAAATCTATTTCTCGTAGTCCGTAGTGGATGCTGGGACTCCGTCAGGACCATGGGGATTAGCGGCTCCGCAGGAGACAGGGCACAAAAATAAAAGCTTTAGGACTAGGTGGTGTGCACTGGCTCCTCCCCCTATGACCCTCCTCCAAGCCTCAGTTAGGATACTGTGCCCGGACGAGCGAACACAATAAGGAAGGATTTTGAATCCCGGGTAAGACTCATACCAGCCACACCAATCACACCGTACAACTTGTGATCTGAACCCAGTTAACAGTATGACAAACGTAGGAGCCTCTGAACAGACGGCTCACAACAATAACAACCCGATTTTTTTGTAACAATAACTATGTACAAGTATTGCAGACAATCCGCACTTGGGATGGGCGCCCAGCATCCACTACGGACTACGAGAAATAGATTTATCGGTAAGTAAAATCTTATTTTCTCTGACGTCCTAGTGGATGCTGGGACTCAGTCAGGACCATGGGGATTATACCAAAGCTCCCAAACGGGCGGGAGAGTGCGGATGACTCTGCAGCACCGAATGAGAGAACTCCAGGTCCTCTTTAGCCAGGGTATCAAATTTGTAGAATTTTACAAACGTGTTCTCCCCCGACCACGTAGCTGCTCGGCAGAGTTGTAATGCCGAGACCCCTCGGGCAGCCGCCCAGGATGAGCCCACCTTCCTTGTGGAATGGGCCTTGATAGATTTAGGCTGTGGCAGGCCTGCCACAGAATGTGCAAGTTGAATTGTGCTACAAATCCAACGAGCAATCGTCTGCTTAGAAGCAGGAGCACCCAGCTTGTTGGGTGCATACAGTATAAACAGCGAGTCAGATTTTCTGACTCCAGCCGTCCTTGAAATATATATTTTCAATGCCCTGACAACGTCCAGCAACTTGGAATCCTCCAAATCGCTAGTAGCCGCAGGCACCACAATAGGCTGGTTCAGGTGAAACGCTGAAACCACCTTAGGCAGAAACTGAGGACGCGTCCGCAGTTCTGCCCTGTCCGAATGGAAAATCAGATATGGGCTTTTATACGATAAAGCCGCCAATTCTGACACTCTCCTGGCTGAAGCCAGGGCCAGTAGCATGGTTACTTTCCATGTAAGATATTTCAAATCCACCGATTTGAGTGGCTCAAACCAATGGGATTTGAGAAAATCCAAAACTACATTAAGATCCCACGGAGCCACTGGGGGCACAACCGGGGGCTGTATATGTAGTACTCCTTTTACAAAAGTCTGGACTTCAGGAACTGAAGCCAATTCTTTCTGGAAGAAAATCTACAGGGCCGAAATTTGAACCTGAATGGACCCTAATTTGAGGCCCATAGACAATCCTGTTTGCAGGAAATGTAGGAATCGACCCAGTTGAAATTCCTCCGTCGGGGCCTTCCTGGCCTCACACCACGCAACATATTTTCTCCAAATGCGGTGATAATGTTGTGCAGTCACCTCCTTCCTGGCTTTTACCAGGGTAGGGATGACCTCTTCCGGAATGCCTTTTTCCCTTAGAATTCGGCGTTCAACCGCCATGCCGTCAAACGCAGCCGCGGTAAGTCTTGGAATAGACACGGTCCCTGCTGAAGCAGGTCCCGTCTTAGAGGTAGAGGCCACGGATCTTCCGTGAGCATCTCCTGAAGTTCCGGGTACCAAGTTCTTCTTGGCCAATCCGGAGCCACGAGTATCGTTCTTACTCCCCTTTGCCGTATAATTCTCAGTACTTTTGGTATGAGAGGCAGAGGAGGAAACACATACACTGACTGGAACACCCACGGTGTTACCAGAGAGTACACAGCTATTGCCTGAGGGTCTCTTGACCTGGCGCAATACCTGTCCAGTTTTTTGTTGAGGCGGGACGCCATCATATCCACCTTTGGTTTTTCCCAACGGTTCACAATCATGTGGAAGACTTCTGGATGAAGTCCCCACTCTCCCGGGTGTAGATCGTGTCTGCTGAGGAAGTCCGCTTCCCAGTTGTCCACTCCCGGAATGAACACTGCTGACAGTGCTATCACATGATCTTCCGCCCAGCGAAGAATCCTTGCAGCTTCTGCCATTGCCCTCCTGCTTCTTGTGCCGCCCTGTCTGTTTACGTGGGCGACTGCCGTGATGTTGTCCAACTGGATCGACACCGGCTGACCCTGAAGCAGGGGTTTTGCCAGGCTTAGAGCATTGTAAATCGCTCTTAGCTCCAGTATATTTATGTGAAGAGACATCTCCAGGCTTGACCACACTCCCTGGAAGTTTCTTCCCTGTGTGACCGCTCCCCAGCCTCTCAGACTGGCATCCGTGGTCACCAGGACCCAGTCCTGTATGCCGAATCTGCGGCCCTCTAACAGATGAGCACTCTGCAACCACCACAGAAGAGACACCCTTGTCCGTGGAGACAAAGTTATCCGCTGATGCATCTGCAGATGCGATCCGGACCATTTGTCCAGCAGATCCCACTGAAAAGTTTGTGCGTGGAATCTGCCGAATGGAATCGCTTCGTAAGAAGCCACCATTTTTCCCAGGACTCTTGTGCATTGATGCACAGATACTTTTCCTGGTTTTAGGAGGTTCCTGACAAGTTCGGATAACTCCCTGGCTTTCTCCTCCGGAAGAAACACCTTTTTCTGAACCGTGTCCAGAATCATTCCCAGGAACAGCAGACGTGCCGTCGGGGTCAATTGAGATTTTGGAAAATTCAGAATCCACCCGTGCTGTTGCAGCACTACTTGGGTTAGTGCTACTACGTCCCCCAGCTGTTCTCTGGACCTTGCCCTTATCAGGAGATCGTCCAAGTAAGGGATAATTAATACGCCTTTTCTTCGCAGAAGAAACATCATTTCGGCCATTACCTTGGTAAAGACCCGAGGTGCCGTGGACAATCCAAACGGCAGCGTCTGAAACTGATAATGACAGTTTTGCACCACGAACCTGAGGTACCCTTGATGTGAAGGGCAAATTGGGACATGCAGGTAAGCATCCTTGATGTCCAGGGACACCATAAAGTCCCCTTCTTCCAGATTCGCTATCACTGCTCTGAGTGACTCCATCTTGAACTTGAATTTTTGTATGTACAGGTTCAAAGATTTCAGATTTAGAATAGGTCTTACCGAGCCGTCCGGCTTCGGTACCACAAATAGTGTGGAATAATACCCCTTTCCCTGTTGTAGGAGGGGTACCTTGACTATCACCTGCTGAGAATACAGCTTGTGAATGGCTTCCAATACCGTCGCCCTGTCTGAGGGAGACGTTGGCAGAGCAGACTTTAGGAACCGGCGAGGGGGAGACTTCTCGAATTCCAACCTGTAACCCTGAGATACTACCTGCAGGATCCAGGGGTCCACCTGTGAGTGAGCCCACTGTGCGCTGAAATTCTTGAGTCGACCCCCCACCGCCCCTGAGTCCGCTTGTAAAGCCCCAACGTCATGCTGAGGGCTTTGCAGAAGCCGGGGAGGGCTTCTGCTCCTGGGAGGGAGGCTGCTTGGTGCACTCTCTTACCCTTTCCTTTGCCTCGGGGCAGATATGACTGTCCTTTTGCCCGCTTGTTCTTATAGGAACGAAAGGACTGCGGCTGAAAAGACGGTGTCTTTTTCTGTTGGGAGGGGACCTGAGGTAAAAAGGTGGATTTACCGGCTATTGCCGTGGCCACCAAATCTGATAGACCGACCCCAAATAATTCCTCCCCTTTATACGGCAATACTTCCATATGCCGTTTGGAATCCGCATCACCTGACCACTGTCGCGTCCATAAACTTCTTCTGGCAGATATGGACATCGCACTTACTCTCGATGCCAGAGTGCAAATATCCCTCTGAGCATCTCGCATATAAAGAAAAGCATCCTTTAATTGCTCTATAGTCAATAAAATACTGTCCCTATCCAGGGTATCAATATTTTCAGTCAGGGAATCCGACCAAACCACCCCAGCACTGCACATCCATGCAGAGGCGATGGCTGGTCGCAGTATAACACCAGTATGAGTGTATATACTTTTCAGGGTAGTTTCCAGCCTCCTATCAGCTGGATCCTTGAGGGCGGCCGTTTCAGGAGACGGTAACGCCACTTGTTTTGATAAGCGTGTGAGTGCCTTATCCACCCTAGGGGGTGTTTCCCAGCGCGCCCTAACCTCTGGCGGGAAAGGATATAATGCCAATAACTTCTTTGAAATTAGCAGTTTTCTATCGGGGTTAACCCACGCTTCATCACACACTTCATTCAATTCCTCTGATTCAGGAAAAACTACAGGAAGTTTTTTCAGACCCCACATAATACCCCTTTTTGTGGTACTTGCAGTATCAGAGATATGCAAAGCCTCCTTCATTGCCGTGATCATATAACGTGTGGCCCTACTGGAAAATACGTTTGTTTCTTCACCGTCGACACTAGATTCGGTGTCCGTGTCTGGGTCTGTGTCGACCGACTGAGGTAAAGGGCGTTTTACAGCCCCTGACGGTGTCTGAGACGCCTGGACAGGTACTAACTGGTTTGCCGGCCGTCTCATGTCGTCAACTGATTTTTGTAACGTGCTGACATTATCACGTAATTCCATAAACAAAGCCATCCATTCCGGTGTCGACTCCCTAGGGGGTGACATCACCATTACCGGCAATTGCTCCGCCTCCACACCAACATCGTCCTCATACATGTCGACACACACGTACCGACACACAGCAGACACACAGGGAATGCTCTTATCGAAGACAGGACCCCACTAGCCCTTTGGGGAGACAGAGGGAGAGTTTGCCAGCACACACCCAAGCGCTATAAATATATAGGAACAACCCTACAGAAGTGTTGTTTCCTTTATAGCAGCTTAATATATCAATATCGCCAAAAAAGTGCCCCCCCTCTCTGTTTTTTTTACCCTGTTTCTGTAGTGCAGTGCAGGGGAGAGTCCTGGGAGCCTTCCTCGCAGCGGAGCTGTGCAGGAAAATGGCGCTGTGTGCTGAGGAGATAGGCCCCGCCCCCTATTTCGGCGGGCTCTTCTCCCGGTGTTTGTGAGACCTGGCAGGGGTTAAATACATCCATATAGCCCCAGGGGCTATATGTGATGTATTTTTAGCCAGAACAAGGTATTATCATTGCTGCCCAGGGCGCCCCCCCCCAGCGCCCTGCACCCTCAGTGACCGCTGGTGTGAAGTGTGCGGACAACAATGGCGCACAGCTGCAGTGCTGTGCGCTACCTCATGAAGACTGAAAAGTCTTCTGCCGCCGGTTTCTGGACCTCTTCACTTTTCGGCATCTGCAAGGGGGTCGGCGGCGCGGCTCCGGGACCGGACTCCATGGCTGGGCCTGTGTTCGATCCCTCTGGAGCTAATGGTGTCCAGTAGCCTAAGAAGCCAATCCATCCTGCACGCAGGTGAGTTCACTTCTTCTCCCCTAAGTCCCTCGTTGCAGTGAGCCTGTTGCCAGCAGGACTCACTGAAAATAAAAAAACCTAATAACTTTTTCTAAGCAGCTCTTTAGGAGAGCCACCTAGATTGCACCCTGCTCGGACGGGCACAAAAACCTAACTGAGGCTTGGAGGAGGGTCATAGGGGGAGGAGCCAGTGCACACCACCTAGTCCTAAAGCTTTTATTTTTGTGCCCTGTCTCCTGCGGAGCCGCTAATCCCCATGGTCCTGACGGAGTCCCAGCATCCACTAGGACGTCAGAGAAAAATAAAATAATGCAAACCATCTGGTTTTACCTCTTCAAATTTCTACATGCACCATGCTACTCCGTATCAGATACGGCACCAACAATAAGCAGTAAGTGTGTACTACAAGTGTTGGTCCCATAAGAAGAAAAAAAAAAAAATTAATATCCAAGACAAGTAATGCTATCTCATTATCAGTGTAAGGGACGGTTTCTGATTGGCTGTCTGCTAATAACTACCTTGGTTCTCCAGACATGGAAACACTTTGCACTGGGTACTCCTCGGGAGTGGTCAGTCAATTCAACAGTATTATTTGTCTTTGCCATTTAGAGTACATTCTTACAATTTAATTATGTTTGACCAAGACAATTAGTAAACGAGTAGTAGTCTGTCATGTGGTCTGAGTAACCACTGCTTAATAAATGGGATGAGATGTAGACCTTCTAGGTCTATAAATCAGGACTGCTGTTTTAGGTTTGACACCTATGCTTTGCTGTATAGTTTGGCCTTTAATACAATGCATTCTTTACCAATGACACATAAATCTGCCAAAAGTCAGCACTTTATTAAACCTTCCCCAATGCCTTTAATATAAATGACAATATGTTCACACTCACTTCGCTGCACACAGCTTTGCTATTTATCTACACAGGGAAACACTAGACCATTTCTTATATATGAATTATTGCCTCAGAGCAGAGCAGTGGTGAAACTCAAGACATCCAAAGAGCAGACTTGTTTACTCAGAGAATTCTACTGCAGTGTTGCTCAAACTCAGTCCTTGTGGAACACTATCAGTGTGTGTTTTCAAGGAACCCATAGAAATAATTAGTACCACCTGTGCCTGTATGGTGTTATTCAGTTTACACGCCTATGTTCCAGCTAGATGATCTGGAAAACATGCACTGTTAGGTGTCTATGAGGACCGGGTTTGTGAAACACTGTTCTACAGCATAACGAAACAAATGCCACAGGCCAAACAAATAAGGTCAAACTACTTTCCAAATGGGCACAAATACATAATTTCTACAGGTAAACAAAAATACCAGACAAGCGTATGCTCTCTTAGTATCAACTCATGTATCGGTGATTCGATCTCCTCACAAATTAATGGCAGTGTCAGAATGAAGACAGCTTAGGTTACGGCAGTAATGGTTAGCATTACTACCTCACAACACTGAGGTCATAGGTTCAATTCCCGCCATGGCCTTATCTGTGCAGAAAGTGTATATTATCCCCGTGTTTGCAGGAGTTCCCTCACACAATCCAAAAATATACTTGTAGAATTGGCTCCCACCAACAATTAACCCTAGTGTGCAAGTGTATGTACATAGGCAGACTAGATAGGTCACGTGGTTCTGATCTGCCATCAAATTCTATGTTAAATATACATGCACCCTGTGTTTACATCTTTTACCCCACTACAGAGTGTATTCAATTCTTGTTGGAAACTGCCGTCTCGATGGAAAGACGTCAGTTTCCGACTTTTTGGGGTCGGAAGGGATTCCAACCTATTCTATTCAATGATGGCTTAATTTTTCCGACAAGCACGCGGATCGGCGTCTGTATTGTCAGAAACGCGGCCAAATCGGACAGGTTTTAGCCCTGTTTCCAGCAATGTCAATCCGACTTTAAAAAAACGTTGGGTTGGCATTGTCGGGAACGGCCCACCCTCATATATTCAAACTGTTACACAGTACTATAGTGCATACGCCGTAATGAGAAAACGATGTTTTCAGCAGAAATTTAAACACAATCTGAATATAGCCACAAAGGCCAGTGGAATCTGAGGCATGAAACGAAAATAAAAGCTGCACATACTATTTAACTTTTTTGCCTAATGTTTCTAATATTCCGAACCTAATGGAAATTTCAGATAAGTGATGGTACATTCACATCGGCTTCCACTGGCACATGGTCCTGAGCAGCTGCCAGTTTACATTGGCCCTTGGGAGAAAAAGCAACCTCAAAATTAAAAATTAGTGAGCGTTTTCACCTCGTCTGTATGGTGTACACGGTCCTTTAGGGCTTTGGGGCGTCGTTCTGGGTACTTTCAGACGCCTACCTAAAATATCAGTGGCAAAAAAGCATAACGGGAAAGAAAGTGTGTAGAAAAACATAGAAATGGTTAAAGAAGGAGCAGTCACATTTTTTTTTAGGAGGTCAATTGTACCCAAAAATAATTGTAAATAATGAAATCTATTTTCATACATACACTGTCCAAAGGATAAAAAAAAAAAAAAATTTGAATGTTTACAGGTACTAAAGATTTTGCAATTCTGCCACTTCAAAAACCAGACAAGCACAGTCACACCTTACATGATAGATCCACTAGAACTGCATGCAGATACTGAATGTAAGGTCAAACCATTGTGACATTCATATAAGCACCTATTGGTAAAAAGATGCTGTTGATTAGTTCAATCCGCGCATTTCTCAGTAAAGTCAAGTAGCATAAATATCATCTGTGGTCTAGTGATAAAAATGGTTAATAACCCTGCAAGTAGCAGTCTCTAAATTGCAAAAAGTCACAGCAAATTCTAAGTGCGCAAGAAAGCAACAGAATTTTCCACTTCTGTGCAAACCTTCCTCAGATATAAGATAAAAGACTTTGTACCCATTGCTAATAGTATGTCGGAAAACGAGCACTGAAACATCTCTATATAAAATCAGGGAATGGGACAGACAGAACTCTCTTGAACACCTATTTGGCAAAGTCAACCAGTACTACTACGAAAGCAAAGCAATGGGTAAAGATAGTTCCATTCTACCAAAGCTTAGCGACGAACACAAGTAAAAAGGATGAAAACACTAGAAACCACCAAAAACAGCTCTCTACATTTCACTTGGTAAAGATATTTCAAATAATCTATTATTAGGCTGTCTAGTAAATAAACAGTCTAACAATTCCAAGATGACAAGACTGTAAAAAATAAATAAATAAATAAAAGAAAGTTACAGATACTGTAACAAAAACAACAGAATAGGCATCATGAACTTACCAAAGGGCTCAATGAATTGGTAAAGCTTTTCTCCAATGGCGATAGCTTCCATGTGCTGACGCAGGTAATACAAGATGACGGCTTGGTTATAGTAAAGCATGCTATTCTCCACATCATCCAAGCTGTCCATCTCATCAACCGCTGAATGAACCTAAAAACATTTAAGAGAGTTTGCTGGTCACCGAACATTTGTAAACTTTTCTGTATATAGCTTGGCAAAACACAACATCTGACAACGTTTACATCCCTATGGCAGGGTGAGGTAATGTGCCATAAACGATGGGGACTGAGAAAAACTAAACAATTAAAAATCCTGCATAATAACCAAAATTAATAGTATATATTACACAATACAAAGGGGATGATTCAATTCTTCACATGTCAGCAATTTGGTCTAATTAAATGAAATTGCAGGTAAATGTCATCTCCGCAAGTTTTTGCAATTCCAAACTCTCAGACAACTGTAAGAGCAAAATTGTGTTTTTTTTCTCGTACCCCCGATGAGAGAAAAAGATAGAAGAATTACTTATATATTGGACAACGCACAATATTCTCTTCCTTCAAGACATTGCCCCTCTTTCCTCATTCCCATCCTTTGAAAAATAGGATTTTGGTACTTACCAGGTAAATCCTTTTCTTTGAATCCATAGGGGGCACTGGAGTACTCTTGGGATATGGACGGCTTACACCGGAAGAAGGCACTGAATAAATTAATTTTTGAGACTACTCCTCCCCTCCATATCCTCGAGCACTTCAGTGTTTTTTACTGAGCCGAACAGGATCGATAGAGAGATTGACCAAAGGAGAATTACATATAATCTCACGGACAACAATAAAGTTGACACAAAACGTAACAGACAACTAAACAGTTGACACCATAACTGATTAACCCTTGTTAAATTTAAACCAGTCGTGAAAGTGTGTTACCATAAGAACCACTGAACTTCCTAAAACAGGTAAACTGCTCTGGGTGGGCGTCCAGTGCCCCCTATGGATTCAAAGAAAAGGTTTTACCTGGTAAGTACCAAAATCCTATTTTCTTTATCATCCACTAGGGGTCACTGGAGTACTCTTGGGATGTACCAAAGTTTCCTCCGTGGTGGGAGAGCTGTTTGGCACTTGTAACACTAAACGGCCAAAGCTAGATGCTGATGCCGCGAAAGTATCAAACTTGTAAAAGCGCACAAACGTGTGCACTGAAGACCAAGTAGCCGCACGGCAAAGCTGTGTCGTAGAAGCCCCACGACTCGCTGCCCATGACGTTCCCACAGAACGTGTGGAATGAGCTGTTACTGAAGTAGGTGGCTGTAACCTAGCATAAAGGTAAACCTGACGTATGGTCAGTTTGATCCATCTGGATAAGGTTTGCTTAGAGGCTGGCCTTCAAAGTAATCGGACTGTAAGAAATCTAAAACCAGATTCAAGTCCCATGGTGCTGTAGGTGGAATGAAAGGAGGCTGTATCCTCTTTACACCCTGTAAAAACGTATATGTATTGACGGCAACGAGGCCAATTTCCTTTGAAAGAAAATTGACAATGCAGATACCTGCACCTTTAGTGTGGAAAGACGTAGTCCTCCATCTAACCCCATCTGTAAAAATAACAAAAGACGGGATAAATTAAAAGATGATGTCGGAAATTTCCGAGCTTCACACCAACTTATATAAGTACGCCAGATTCTGTAATAATGAGCTGCCGTAACCGGCTTCCTAGCTCGTACCATGGTTGGTATAACAGACTCAGGAATGCCCTCTCTTCTTAAGATGGCCTTTTCAACAGCCACCCCGTCAAACGCAGCCGCGCTAAATCGGGGTAAAGGAACGGACCCTGTTGTAACAGGTCCGGACGTAGTGGGAGTGGCCACGGATCGTCTGCGAGTAACCCGAGGAGATCCGAGAACCAAGCCCTCCGAGGCCAATGAGGCGCTATTAGTATGACTGTGACGGACCCTCTCTTGATCCGTTTTAGCAACAGCGGGAGCAGCGGAAACGGTGGAAACAGATACACAAGGCTGTACGGCCACGTGGCTGTGAGAGCATCCACCGCCACTGCCCCTGGATCTCTTGTTCTGGACACATATCGTGACACCTGATGATTGTGGCGGGATGCCATCAGATCCACCTGAGGGTACCCCCACTTCTGGATCAACATCTGAAATACTTCTGGATTTAATGCCCACTCTCCTGGATGAAAATCCCGACGACTGAGAAAATCTGCCTCCCAGTTGTCCACTCCCGGAATGAACACTGCCGACAATATCACCTGGTGATATTCGGCCCATCTGAGGATCCGAGCTACTTCCCGCATTGCCATGCGGCTTCTCGTTCCTCCTTGTTTGTTTATGTATGCGACTGCCGTCGCATTGTCTGACTGCACCTGAACAGTCTGAAAACGAAACATGTACACTGCTGGTCTTAGAGCATTGTAAATCGCCCTGAGTTCCAGAACATTTATGGATAGCGATCTTTCGTGATTTGCCCAGAGGCCCTGGAGCCGATGACTCTGAACTACAGCTCCCCAACCTCTGAGACTTGCGTCTGTTGTCAGAATTATCCAATTCACGACGCCGAATCGTCTCCCTGCAGATAGATTGTGTATTTTTAACCACCAGAGAAGAGACACCCTGACTTGTGGCGACAATCTCACCCTGTGGTGCAACTGCAGATGTGATCCCGACCATTGCGCTAACACCTCCAGTTGAAACGGACGTGAGTGAAACCTTCCGAACTGAAGTGCTTCGAAAGCCGCCACCATTGTGCCTAAAAGGAGAATGCACAAATGTACTGAGACTGTGCGTGGCTTGAGCACTAATTGCACCAGATGACGAATGACCTGTGCTTTCTGTTGTGGCAGGTAAACCTTTTGTTTTACTGTATCGAGAATCATCCCTAGGAATTGAAGTCGCTGACACGGAATTAGATGTGATTTCTTTAAACTGACTATCCAACCGTGCTGAACTAGTACATTGTACGTTAGCAAAGCATGCTGGAGAAGCAATTGTTGAGACGGAGCCTTTATGAGTAGATCGTCCAAATACGGAACAATTATTACCCCTAGGGACCTGAGATGAGCTATCATCACGGACATTACCTTGGTGAATACCCGAGGCGCTGATGAGAGGCCAAACGGGAGAGCCTGAAACTGGTAATGGTCTCGCCTTATCGCAAACCTTAAGAAACTCTGGTGAGGTGGCCAAATCGGAATGTGTAAGTACGCATCCTTGAGATCCAGTGCAATCATGAATTCCTGCGGCTCTAACCCTGCAATTACTGACCTGAGAGATTCCATCTTGAATCTGTGGTAAGTGACGTAATGATTGAGACCTTTTAGGTTCAATATTGGCCTGACTGAGCCATCTGGTTTTGGTACCAGAAACAGACTGGAATAATAACCCTGCCCCTGTTCCTGCACGGGGACCGGAATTACAACTGCAGCATTCAGCAGAGACTGAATGGCAACCTGCAGAACTGCTTTCTTGTCGTCCGACACAGGCAGTCCTGTCGTGAAAAATCTTCCTGTCGGAAGATAATCGAACTCTATTTTGTAACCCTCTAATACTAACTTGCGGATCCACCCATCTGTGGACGTCTGCAGCCACGCCCCCTGAAAGCTCTGAAGGCGTGCTCCCACAATTGGAGATCCGAGATGGGCTGGGAGCCCGTCATGCCACTGGTTTGTTAGTGGTCTTAGTGTCTTGACGACGTGCATTGGATTGTCGAGCACTACGTCCCCGACCTCTTCTACCAGGCGTGACTGCTCCTGTGCCCTGCCCACGAAAGGGCTGAGTTCTAAAGGATTTGAACGCCGGACCAGAATATTTCCGTTTAGGTATAGTTGTAGGCGATGGAAGAAACACAGACTTTCCTCCAGTAGCCTCAGAAATCCATTTGTCCAATTCAGGACCGAAAAGCTTCTCGCCATCATAAGGCAATGCCTCTATACCTTTTTTAACCTCCGTCTCCGCCTGCCAAGAACGCAGCCAAAGTGCTCGTCGTACTATGACTAGCGATGAGGACAGGCGAGAAGTAAGCTGACAGACGTCAGTAGAAGCTGTACATAGATATTCAGCAGCTTCCCAGATTTGATCCGCGAGAAGTATAAGATGGTCATCTTGCAGAGCCGACTTGAGCTCTTTTATCCATACCATTAAAGCTTTAGTAACCCAAATGCCAACCAACCCAGGTCTCAGCAGCACTCCAGCTGCTGTATACATGGACCTTAGCATAGCCTCTATTTTACGATCTGCAGGGTCTTTAAGCGTAGTAGCAGTTGGTACTGGTATGGTTAACTTCCTTGTAAGTTTGGATACGGATGAATCCACCAATGGTGGGTTCTCCCAAGTAGCTGTCATGGACTCTGGAAACGGGTAACTCGATTTAAATCTACGAGGAATAGAAAACCGTTTATCCGGATTTTTCCGTGATTCCAGTAACATTTTATTAAGAGATTCCGAAATAGGGAAACACATCGGAGATCTCTGTCGTTTAGTAAAAACTACCTCATCATTCGTCAGGGGCTCCTCAGTTTCCGTAAACTCCAGCGACTGACGTACTGCTCTGATGAGATTGTCAATACCTGGGCTGTCAAAATCGTCACTATCTGACTGTTGCCCTATTTCGCCCTCCTCATACTCCTGTTCGGTGAGGTCTAGTATCCCAGAGACTGGAGAATTATTAGGAAAAGGAAATTTAAATTTTCCACTCAAGGTGGGCCTCTGACCAGATTGAGACTCTGGTAACTCAAATGGTCTCATTTTAAACTCAGATCTTGCCGCCTCTCTTTCTTCACGAGAGGCGGCCAGCTCTGATTGTAAACCAACTAATACATCTGCAAGTAAAGCCCATGGAGGGTCCAGAGATGGTGGTTTTACTTCTGAAATCGTATTTATGGCTGTATTAACAACACATGCTGTACATGTGGTGGATCCATCAGGCAACACACTCTTACAGACATGACATGAAAAATGTTTCTTAGATTTTGCTGGTGTCTTACTCATTATAAAAGACAGACAATACAAACTACACACAGACAGACTGCACGACTCAGTAATAACACCAAAGTTCCTGGTATATATCAGGCAAGTGCAGTGCCTGCCAGCAATAAGAAAACTGACCCCAAAATTCCCCTAGTACCACTCTTAGCCGAGATGTAATAAAGGAAACCTGGAACAGACAGGAGAACATTAACATATTAAGCATGCCAAATACTGCCAATGTCTCCCCCCCCCCCCCACTCCCACGACCTCCGTGTACAGCACCGGGTCGGGGCCTGTGGAAGTCTGCATAGGGCCGTGTGAGCGGCCTGTACCTGTAGGCCCAGGCAGCGGGAACTCCTCGGCTGCTGCGGGCGGATAGCGGAAGCAGCGAGCGTGCTGCATAGAGCCCTGGAGCGGCCTATGCACACGCGCTCCCGCCCGCCACACACATTTTGCGGAGTGTCTGTGTAGCCAGGCAGCGCTGCTTCGGCGCCGGGGAGCAGCGGTCTGGTATTTAAGATGCTGGGAGCGGAGAGTGAGAGCGCGCCGCATGGAGCCGTGACGCAGCCCATGCATACGCGCTCCGGGCAGCGGTGAGTACCCAATACAATCCCCAACAGTGGAGCGGCAGCAAGAGCTGACCGCCCCTAACATACCTGGACCGTGACCAAAGTCTATGACGGGGCTTCTCATCCAAGCTCCGTCCAGCTTTTTGCAGGCAGCCTGCAGGTGGAGTGAGGGAGCTCTTTACAGAGAGGTCCGACACTCACGGCTGTTCTCAGCCGCTTCCACTGTCCCTGACCCACGCCTGTTAGAAGGGGGGAAAGGACGTGGAAATCCTTGAAAAGAAGAAAAACTTAGGAACTAAAAAAAAAATTCCAATACTTCGTGGACGAGCTCCACTATGCCTTCTAACTGTGTCGAGCACAGAAAAAACACTGAAGTGCTCGAAGATATGGAGGGGAGGAGTAGTCTCAAAAATTAATTTATTCAGTGCCTTCTTCCGGTGGAAGCCGTCCATATCCCAAGAGTACTCCAGTGACCGCTAGTGGATGATAAAGAAATTTACAATCCCGCTACTCCCTTCCTCACTCGGTATTTTACCAATTTTTACAAATTAGACACTTCTACGGAACACTCCCTAAACCCACCAACCCCATCATAGCTACCCCTCTGGAAATATGGTGTTGCGGCTCTCGCTTAACGAAGGGACTCCTTTCACGCATATACCGAGTGTCACACAATATCCCCCCCAAGGAGAGTCACGAGTTGGCATGGGAGAGGGAGGTGGGAGAGACCCTAACCGTAGAGGAATGGGAGGATATTAGACAGGAAATTACCAAAAGCTCTATCTCAGTTCGTATAGCCGAAAACTCATAAATTGTATTATCGCTGGTACCTGGTCCTTACTAGATTACATTCTATTTATCCAACGTGCTCGGACGAGTGCTGGAGATTATGTGGTTGCAAGGGGACCTTGTTGCATGTTTGGTGGTCTTGTCCAACAATTCGCCAATATTGGAGACAAATTCATAAATTGGTTCTAGAAGTTACTAGAGATGAGCGGGTTCGGTTTCTCTGAATCCGAACCCGCCCGAACTTCATGTTTTTTTACACGGGTCCGAGCGACTCGGATCTTCCCGCCTTGCTCGGTTAACCCGAGCGCGCCCGAACGTCATCATCACGCTGTCGGATTCTCGCGAGACTCGGATTCTATATAAGGAGCCGCGCGTCGCGGCCATTTTCACACGTGCATTGAGATTGCTAGGGAGAGGACGTGGCTGGCGTCCTCTCCGTTTAGAAATTAAAATAGATAGGAGAGTGAGAGTGAGACACTTCATTTACTTACTGGAGCTTAGGAGGAGTTATACTAGTGACTGATGACCAGTGACCTGACCCACCAGTGCAGTTTTATAATTTATTATTATTTAATAATCCGTTCTGTTCTTGTTCTCTGCCTGAAAAAAACGATACACAGTGACTCAGTCACATACCATATCTGTGCTCAGCCCAGTGTGCTGCATCATCTATGTATAATATCTGACTGTGCTCACACAGCTTAATTGTGGGGGAGACTGGGGAGCAGTTATAGGTTATAGCAGGAGCCAGGAGTACATATTAAACAGTGCACACTTTTGCTGCCAGAGTGCCACTGCCAGTGTGACTGACCACTGACCACTGTGACCAGTGACCTGACCACACTGACCACCAGTATAGTATATTGTGATTGTCTGCCTGAAAAAGTACACTCGTCGTGTGACTTGTGTGGTGTTTTTTTATTCTATAAAAATTAAAAAACTCATTCTGCTACCAGACAGTGTCCAGCAGGTCCCTCATTATATAATATATACCTGTCCGGCTGCAGTAGTGATATATATATATTTTTTATATCATTATCATCCAGTCTATACTAGCAGCAGACACAGTACGGTAGTTCACGGCTGTAGCTACCTCTGTGTCGGCACTCGGCAGTCCATCCATAATTGTATACCACCTACCCGTGGTTTTTTTTTTCTTTCTTCTTTATACATACTACATCTCATTATCATCCAGTCTATATTAGCAGCAGACACAGTACAGTACGGTAGTCCACGGCTGTAGCTACCTCTGTGTCGGCACTCGGCAGTCCATCCATAATTGTATACCACCTATCCGTGGTTTTTTTTTTCTTTCTTCTTTATACATACTACATCTCATTATCATCCAGTCTATATTAGCAGCAGACACAGTACAGTACGGTAGTCCACGGCTGTAGCTACCTCTGTGTCGGCACTCGGCAGTCCATCCATAATTGTATACCACCTACCCGTGTTTTTTTTTTTCCTTTCTTCTTTATACATACTACATCTCATTATCATCCAGTCTATATTAGCAGCAGACACAGTACAGTACGGTAGTCCACGGCTGTAGCTATCTCTGTGTCGGCACTCGGCAGTCCATCCATAATTGTATACCACCAACCCGTGGTTTTTTTTTTCTTTCTTCTTTATACATACTACATCTCATTATCAACCAGTCTATATTAGCAGCAGACACAGTACGGTAGTTCACGGCTGTAGCTACCTCTGTGTCGGCACTCGGCAGTCCATCCATAATTGTATACCACCTACCCGTGGTTTTTTTTTCTTTCTTCTTTATACATACTACATCTCATTATCATCCAGTCTATATTAGCAGCAGACACAGTACAGTACGGTAGTCCACGGCTGTAGCTACCTCTGTGTCGGCACTCGGCAGTCCATCCATAATTGTATACCACCTACCCCTGGTTTTTTTTTTCTTTCTTCTTTATACATACTACATCTCATTATCATCCAGTCTATATTGGCAGCAGACACAGTACAGTACGGTAGTCCACGGCTGTAGCTATCTCTGTGTCGGCACTCGGCAGTCCATCCATAATTGTATACCACCTACCCGTGGTTTTTTTTTTCTTTCTTCTTTATACATACTACATCTCATTATCAACCAGTCTATATTAGCAGCAGACACAGTACGGTAGTTCACGGCTGTAGCTACCTCTGTGTCGGCACTCGGCAGTCCATCCATAATTGTATACTAGTATCCATCCATCTCCATTGTTTACCTGAGGTGCCTTTTAGTTGTGCCTATTAAAATATGGAGAACAAAAATGTTGAGGTTCCAAAATTAGGGAAAGATCAAGATCCACTTCCACCTCGTGCTGAAGCTGCTGCCACTAGTCATGGCCGAGACGATGAAATGCCAGCAACGTCGTCTGCCAAGGCCGATGCACAATGTCATAGTACAGAGCATGTCAAATCCAAAACACCAAATATCAGTAAAAAAAGGACTCAAAAATCTAAAATAAAATTGTCGGAGGAGAAGCGTAAACTTGCCAATATGCCATTTACCACACGGAGTGGCAAGGAACGGCTGAGGCCCTGGCCTATGTTCATGGCTAGTGGTTCAGCTTCACATGAGGATGGAAGCACTCAGCCTCTCGCTAGAAAACTGAAAAGACTCAAGCTGGCAAAAGCACCGCAAAGAACTGTGCGTTCTTCGAAATCCCAAATCCACAAGGAGACTCCAATTGTGTCGGTTGCGATGCCTGACCTTCCCAACACTGGACGTGAAGAGCATGCGCCTTCCACCATTTGCACGCCCCCTGCAAGTGCTGGAAGGAGCACCCGCAGTCCAGTTCCTGATAGTCAGATTGAAGATGTCAGTGTTGAAGTACACCAGGATGAGGAGGATATGGGTGTTGCTGGCGCTGGGGAGGAAATTGACCAGGAGGATTCTGATGGTGAGGTGGTTTGTTTAAGTCAGGCACCCGGGGAGACACCTGTTGTCCGTGGGAGGAATATGGCCACTGACATGCCTGGTGAAAATACCAAAAAAATCAGCTCTTCGGTGTGGAAGTATTTCAACAGAAATGCGGACAACAGGTGTCAAGCCGTGTGTTGCCTTTGTCAAGCTGTAATAAGTAGGGGTAAGGACGTTAACCACCTCGGAACATCCTCCCTTATACGTCACCTGCAGCGCATTCATAATAAGTCAGTGACAAGTTCAAAAACTTTGGGCGACAGCGGAAGCAGTCCACTGACCAGTAAATCCCTTCCTCTTGTAACCAAGCTCACGCAAACCACCCCACCAACTCCCTCAGTGTCAATTTCCTCCTTCCCCAGGAATGCCATTAGTCCTGCAGGCCATGTCACTGGCAATTCTGACGAGTCCTCTCCTGCCTGGGATTCCTCCGATGCATCCTTGCGTGTAACGCCTACTGCTGCTGGCGCTGCTGTTGTTGCTGCTGGGAGTCGATGGTCATCCCAGAGGGGAAGTCGTAAGCCCACTTGTACTACTTCCAGTAAGCAATTGACTGTTCAAAAGTCCTTTGCGAGGAAGATGAAATATCACAGCAGTCATCCTACTGCAAAGCGGATAACTGAGGCCTTGGCATCCTGGGTGGTGAGAAACGTGGTTCCGGTATCCATCATTACTGCAGAGCCAACTAGAGACTTGTTGGAGGTACTGTGTCCCCGGTACCAAATACCATCTAGGTTCCATTTCTCTAGGCAGGCGATACCGAAAATGTACACAGACCTCAGAAAAAGAGTCACCAGTGTCCTAAAAAATGCAGCTGTACCCAATGTCCACTTAACCACGGACATGTGGACAAGTGGAGCAGGGCAGGGTCAGGACTATATGACTGTGACAGCCCACTGGGTAGATGTATGGACTCCCGCCGCAAGAACAGCAGCGGCGGCACCAGTAGCAGCATCTCGCAAACGCCAACTCTTTCCTAGGCAGGCTACGCTTTGTATCACCGCTTTCCAGAATACGCACACAGCTAAAAACCTCTTACGGCAACTGAGGAAGATCATCGCGGAATGGCTTACCCCAATTGGACTCTCCTGTGGATTTGTGGCATCGGACAACGCCAGCAATATTGTGTGTGCATTAAATATGGGCAAATTCCAGCACGTCCCATGTTTTGCACATACCTTGAATTTGGTGGTGCAGAATTATTTAAAAAACGAGAGGGGCGTGCAAGAGATGCTGTCGGTGGCCAGAAGAATTGCGGGACACTTTCGGCGTACAGGCACCACGTACAGAAGACTGGAGCACCACCAAAAACTACTGAACCTGCCCTGCCATCATCTGAAGCAAGAAGTGGTAACGAGGTGGAATTCAACCCTCTATATGCTTCAGAGGTTGGAGGAGCAGCAAAAGGCCATTCAAGCCTATACAATTGAGCACGATATAGGAGGTGGAATGCACCTGTCTCAAGCGCAGTGGAGAATGATTTCAACGTTGTGCAAGGTTCTGATGCCCTTTGAACTTGCCACACATGAAGTCAGTTCAGACACTGCCAGCCTGAGTCAGGTCATTCCCCTCATCAGGCTTTTGCAGAAGAAGCTGGAGACATTGAAGGAGGAGCTAACACGGAGCGATTCCGCTAGGCATGTGGGACTTGTGGATGGAGCCCTTAATTCGCTTAACAAGGATTCACGGGTGGTCAATCTGTTGAAATCAGAGCACTACATTTTGGCCACCGTGCTCGATCCTAGATTTAAAACCTACCTTGGATCTCTCTTTCCGGCAGACACAAGTCTGCTGGGGTTGAAAGACCTGCTGGTGAGAAAATTGTCAAGTCAAGCGGAACGCGACCTGTCAACATCTCCTCCTTCACATTCTCCCGCAACTGGGGGTGCGAGGAAAAGGCTCAGAATTCCGAGCCCACCCGCTGGCGGTGATGCAGGGCAGTCTGGAGCGACTGCTGATGCTGACATCTGGTCCGGACTGAAGGACCTGACAACAATTACGGACATGTCGTCTACTGTCACTGCATACGATTCTCTCAACATTGAAAGAATGGTGGAGGATTATATGAGTGACCGCATCCAAGTAGGCACGTCACACAGTCCGTACTTATACTGGCAGGAAAAAGAGGCAATTTGGAGGCCCTTGCACAAACTGGCTTTATTCTACCTAAGTTGCCCTCCCACAAGTGTGTACTCCGAAAGAGTGTTTAGTGCCGCCGCTCACCTTGTCAGCAATCGGCGTACGAGGTTACATCCAGAAAATGTGGAGAAGATGATGTTCATTAAAATGAATTATAATCAATTCCTCCGCGGAGACATTGACCAGCAGCAATTGCCTCCACAAAGTACACAGGGAGCTGAGATGGTGGATTCCAGTGGGGACGAATTGATAATCTGTGAGGAGCGGGATGTACACGGTGATATATCGGAGGATGATGATGAGGTGGACATCTTGCCTCTGTAGAGCCAGTTTGTGCAAGGAGAGATTAATTGCTTCTTTTTTGGTGGGGGTCCAAACCAACCCGTCATATCAGTCACAGTCGTGTGGCAGACCCTGTCACTGAAATGATGGGTTGGTTAAAGTGTGCATGTCCTGTTTATACAACATAAGGGTGGGTGGGAGGGCCCAAGGACAATTCCATCTTGCACCTCTTTTTTCTTTAATTTTTCTTTGCGTCATGTGCTGTTTGGGGAGGGTTTTTTGGAAGGGCCATCCTGCGTGACACTGCAGTGCCACTCCTAGATGGGCCCGGTGTTTGTGTCGGCCACTAGGGTCGCTTATCTTACTCACACAGCTACCTCATTGCGCCTCTTTTTTTCTTTGCGTCATGTGCTGTTTGGGGAGGGTTTTTTGGAAGGGACATCCTGCGTGACACTGCAGTGCCACTCCTAGATGGGCCCGGTGTTTGTGTCGGCCACTAGGGTCGCTTATCTTACTCACACAGCTACCTCATTGCGCCTCTTTTTTTCTTTGCGTCATGTGCTGTTTGGGGAGGGTTTTTTGGAAGGGACATCCTGCGTGACACTGCAGTGCCACTCCTAGATGGGCCAGGTGTTTGTGTCGGCCACTAGGGTCGCTGAGCTTAGTCATCCAGCGACCTCGGTGCAAATTTTAGGACTAAAAATAATATTGTGAGGTATTCAGAATAGACTGAAAATGAGTGGAAATGATGGTTTTTGAGGTTAATAATACTTTGGGATCAAAATGACCCCCAAATTCTATGATTTAAGCTGTTTTTTAGGTTTTTTGGAAAAAAACACCCGAATCCAAAACACACCCGAATCCGACAAAAAAAATTCGGTGAGGTTTTGCCAAAACGCGGTCGAACCCAAAACACGGCCGCGGAACCGAACCCAAAACCAAAACACAAAACCCGAAAAATTTCCGGCGCTCATCTCTAGAAGTTACGCACTTAACCGTGCCAGACTCACCCTTTCATTCACTACTTTCCCGCCCCATCCCTGACACCTCGCGCCACCAACGAGCCCTAATTAAACACATTCTGAACACAGCCAAATGTCTAATAGCGTCTAATTGGAAATCTGTGGCCCCTCCTTCCATGACCGCTACTATTAACGCAATTTGGTTCACATATAAGTTAGAGCGAATTACGGCTTCTCTCCGAGACTCCCCACTCTCTTTCACTGAGACATGGACACCATGGACCTTGCATTTTAACGCTGAACCACCATTGACAACCATTTAACATCCAATACCTAGTGCCTCATTCTATATGTTTGGTGCTGATTATTTGGGATATTAACTAGACCTTATCTGCATCTGAAATTTGCTTCTATAGGTAGCTCGGACTGGCCGACCTTTCTCTCTCTTCTCCCCTCCCCCCCCCCCCCCACCCCCCACCCTCTTCATACCCTCTGTTTCTTTCACCCTTTCTCCTAACTCTAATGGATAGTTGTTGCATTTAGGTAATCTGTCTACATGGAGGCAAGCGTGACAATTACTTATTGATATGTCTATTGAGTGCCCCTCCCTCCTGATTTTAATATCTCATCAGTTCCTTATCTGCCTTCTATTGTTACAACGTTGTATCTATTTGTTTATATGCTTATATAATCAATAAAGCGTTATTTCAAAAAAAAAAAAAAAAAAAATTACTTATATAAAGGTAAAAATGTGGGTACACTGTACACCCCTCACAATGAATAATCATGCACTTGGATGGGTTTAAAGAGTATAATTTGGCCAATAAACATGTCAGTTTTCAAGTGATTTTCTCTAGAAAGCTCATAAGTGGGTGATGTGGGACATTAAAGAGGACGTGCTGTCTAGATGGGAAAGTGTTTCTGACCTTGCAGATGAGAGCTAAATGTGTTATTTTTCCATCATTTTACATTTTACAAATTTAACAGACATTATTCAGGACCCCAAAATACTATAAAGACTTCAATTTGTTTTACCATTTATAAAATATGTAATTATTAACCATACAACGCCTTCCTAATACTATTCTGCTATCCTAGTTTGGCATTTTGTTGGGGGGGTTCAGGGCGATTTTCCGAGGTCATGCACTGTAGAATTAATGCTTAACATAGCTGTGATCCTTACACCTGCTGGACATTCACAACTGAATTACAAGAATCACAGAAGCGTGCATGATGAAAATTAGTCATGATGGGCACAATTGTTAAGTTGTGAATTTATGCTCTAAAACTCTTGAAAAATTGAATCAGCCCCGCTGATTGCTTACTAAATCGCCCTACACATTTGCCCATGTATTCAATTTTGTCGATGATCGATCTGAATGATGATCGATTATCGTCCAAACTGACTTGCATTGCAGAGCGACGGAGAACCAACGATGGACGGCCACGGGGCCGCGCATCGTTCATGTATACACACTGAGCGATATGAACGATTTCTCATTCATATGGCCCGCACACATCGGCATGTACAAGTACAAAGCATACAAAGTGGAGGGGTACCATCTCCCAAAATGTGAGAAATACCATAGCTTGTCACTGAATATTATTAGACAGTATGTATAAATCTACGTATAGACATTTGTGCACAAGGGACAAATAAATATGTTTGTTACCTCATTCTTTAGTTGGTTCAGAGTCTGTTTTAAACTGTCCGTTGTGCTCTGGTCACGTTTATAAAACTCAGCAATTGCCATGTTCAACATTATTTTGTAGTCATCTTTGTTAATTTCTTTCAGCTCTCCAAGTTGCTGAAGGCAGGCCTCGTAATTTCCAGCCTGGTGCACACAAGATGTTTACATCAAGAAAAAGAAAAAGCCAATTCAACATGATTATATCAGACAAAAACAGATTTTTTTAAATATCAGATAAAAATTAATTTTTAATGAAGAATGTTTTCAACAATATATAGATAAGGAATATGAAATAGCAAACAATCATTGCAGCATAATGTCATTTTATTGATTAGTGTGAAAGGTGTAACTACAAATGCTTTCTAGTGTTTAACACAGTCATGTGGACAGCAGTGTAACACCATATGGGGGTGACAGGCACCTTTACACTAAAGGTAAGGGGCAGACTTTTCTGAAAATTGGTGCAAAGGAAACAGGTAGTGGTTCTTTAGCAACCAGATTCTAGAGAGAGAGAGAGAGAGATGGGAATGGGAGACAAGAAGAGGAGACGGCGAGACCAGAAGAATAGGGTGAGATGGGAGTGGAAGAAGAAACCCTACACCGGTCCAAAATACTAGTTCAACAATATGCATATAAAAAGGTTTCAAATTAAATATATTTGACATATGCATATGGCAATAACTATTGTTCTACATGCCAGTAGTTTTGAAAGCTTAAGTTAATTGAAAAGTATGAGATATATATATATATATATATATATATATATATATATATATATAAAAATCTCTTGCACTACATTATATAACAAAGTAAAATACATAAAACAAATTACCATGAATGCCTGTAAAGCACATCTGGACAGCTCCTTCTCTTGGTCAGAAATACCAGAGCAATTGGCAGAACTCTCATGCTTTTCTGTTCCCTGTTCTAGAAATTATCACAAAAGCAATGAATGACAACAAAACAAAATGTTCTTATATTTTCTGGAACATAATAAAATCACCTTTCCCCGCGAAAATGTGGTACAACTATAATGGATGTCTGTAATGAACACAGACAGCCATCACTGAAACTAGCTGTTAACAAGATATAGGGGTATATTCAATTGCAGTAGAAAGCTGTCATCTGTCGGAAAGAAGGCAGTTTTCAACTTTTTTAGGTCGGAAGGGGTTCCGACCTATTCAGTAGACCCCAGAATTACTCGACAAGTTGGGAATTCCGACTTGTCGGAAAGAACGTGGATCGGCGGAATAGCCGCCGATCCGTGTGCTTCTGTCGGAAACAGGGCCAAATCCCGTTTCCGACCATCTCAATCCACCTTTAAAAAAAGCAGGATTGAGATGAGGGAGCTGAGAGGAGGAGAGCAGCGGCTACGGCAGCATATCAGGAGGATGGGGCACTGCTGCCTCTCACGGCAGCGTCCATTCGGCTCCAGCAAACGAGGTCCCGCTTGCTGGAGCCGGGTGGATGCTGCCATGAAGTCTGGCGGCGGTGCTCCATCCTCCTGCTACGCTGCTGGAGCTGCTGCTCTCCCCCTCTCCGCTCCCTCATCTCAATCTGCCTTTTTTTTTTAAAGTCTGATTGAGATGTTTGGCCGTTCATTGAATAGCCCTTGTCGGATCCATTATGACAAATGCATGTCGGAATGGATCAGACTTTAATTGAATATACCCCAGAGGGGTGGAATTCAATTAGCTGTGAAATACGGTAAAATGAACCACGATTGAACTTATCGATGCTATTGCATGAAGTGCCTCAAAAAGCAGCTTTTCACGTGTTTGCACGCTCCCATGATTCGACCTTTTCAATTGCAAATGCACGAAAACAGGATTCGTACAATAATTCTGGTAGTCAAAACAGAGAAAAGTGTACGTGAAAATGTGGCAATCTGCCTGTACCCCCAGAAAAACCAAACTAATAAGAAAACAGGACAGAAGTGTATTAGTGGTCATAATAAAAAGATTTGGGGTACTTATATTGTGTCAAATGGATGTTATAAGCATTTTCCGAAAAAAGTAAAAAAAATTCTAGAAAGCTATTTTTTTTCTGCAAAATAAATGCTGTACTTAAATTTGGGGTTCATAAAATGGGTAGAAGTATATATTTGGGCCATTTTAAGCTACTTTTAGAAAAAGTTGAAAGGAACAAGAAATATATAAAATATATATATTTATTTTATTTTTCCCAACCTGTAAGCCTAAAAACATTTGTCCCACTTCTAAAGCACCCCATTATACCTGTCCTATACCTTTTACCCCAATTTCCATCATTTTGCATTTTTTTCTACCAAAAAATTACAGGTCATTTTGGGCAATTAAAAATAATTAAAAGGGCGGTATTCAAAAGATATATCACGCCCAATCTCCTTTCTAAAGTGATACCAGTTATCGCGCATATCGCGCCAATAGTAATCAGGTTTAGCTGCGTAAAGGGTTGGGCATGCTGAAATTATTATACCACGCACGTTAGCAGAAACAGAAAGGGCAGAACGAGTGTGTCTGGGGGTGAAAAGAATTGCATACCGCCCAAAGTGTCTAATTACTAATTAAGGGGGATGTCCCAGGGGTTCTGAACAACATCCCAACATTTTACCTTAAAATAGGGTTTTACCCAAGCTTTTCACCTGCTCAGAGGTGGTGAAAAGAGATTTGCAGTCAACCTCTGGAAAATTATCGCTGTAAATTTTTCACCGACAATTGAATAGAACAATAAAAGCCTTGTTTTGAAAACAATTTCTCGATTGTGTCCTAGTTACAGGCAAGAGGCATTGATCATTACAATCACAAACATGCTTAGAGAAGAGAATCACAATAGTTTCTAAAATCTTAGGCAGCAGTTTTAAGTGGTAGGCTGTTCCAAAGATGGGGAGCTTGGTAGTAGAAGACCTAGAAGACAGGGGGCCCGATTTAGAAACGTAGGTAAACTCCTCCACAGCTGCGACTTAGTAAGCAAATGTTGCAGCCGCCAGAATTTGTATTGGGACACCTACTGGTGGCATGCTCAGATCCACCACTTATATACAAAGACGCAACCATCAGACAGACACACATTGATCGATAACTGAACTTCTGAGGTTATTCAGAGCCCTTTTAATTGCGTATGAGACTGCAGTCGCAAGCTGTGACACGTCCAGTAACACCTGCGTTTCAGCTCCCCGTTACTGCCCACAAACCCAAAAGTCGCTCCACTGTGTACAACGTCGACATTGAGTCAATCTCTGAATCAGGCCCAGATTCCTTATTAAGTTGATCAGGTCCTAACCAAGCAACAATTGAATAGCTCTGTTAGGCGCCATCCACTGGCTGACGGCATCGAAACCAATTGAATTATGCCCAAAATCTATGTTCAAACTATTCTGGTAATATATGAAATATAAATCACATTTATGAACAAGTATTTACCTCCTGCTTTATCAGCAGCCATTTCCGGTCTATTTCAAATTACTGTGCTCTTGATGAAACCTCTGAAGTCGGTTTATTATAGGACAAAGATTTTCCCTGCTAGAAACAAAATGAATGAGTAATATATTCAACAAATATTGATCCCACTCAAATGTATCTTCAATTTACTCACACTGCTGACAAGCATATACAAAATATTTAAGAAAAAATACACTTCCCCATTTTATACTTTTTTTCTTGTAAGGTGCCGCAGGGATTCTGTAGCGCCATACGAAAGATATAGGACAAAAAAAAGTTACATAACTATAAACAATTTCAGGACCTTTTTACAGAGTTCAATTACATAATTATGTAATGAAGACAATTGGACAAGTACAAAAATCTCACACTACTTAAAAATCACATTTAATTAGCAATATCTTAACATTTGTAAAACAATAACAGTAAGAGGACATAGGAGATGCCACAGCTACACGCAGCATGTCAGGATCCCAACAGCGGAATTCCAACGGTCCCAATGTCAGCAGATCCCCATATACTTGTGCAATGGCCCGCGACATCGATGAAATCGCACCTGAACTGCCAAAGTGATTACCATGCGATAGATTGCATGGTAATCACGTGATGGGCACGTCACCGCCGAGTGGGTGTGGCCTCTGGCTGCCCCCGGCAGGTGCCCATCACAGTGCTATATATCGCATGTGTTATCAAAAACACATGCAATCGCACTGCAATGCGATAAATATTAAGTGCAGCACACAAGATCATGCAACGCTATAGTTGACCGGCGTGCCCACGCATCGCGTCGCATGGTGCACAATATGTGCATACAATCATGTGATTGATCGCACTGAAACGATCAAAATTGCATAATTGTATGCCATATCGTATAAGTGTGTGGGAGCCATTAGTTAGTGTTAGTTTTAGGGCACTATGGGAGGCTTAGGGTTAAGCTGCGTGGGGTGGGTGGGAGATAGTTAAGGTTAAGCTGCCAATGGGGATGGCCAGAGTAAGGCTGTGAGAGGGGTTGGTTGGGGTTAAGATACTCATCGGGATCTGCTGGCATTGTGACTGTCGGAATTCCACTGTCTGGATCCTGACTACTGTCACTTTGTACATTATACACGGCAGCGCGTGGGGGGGTGCCATGGATACACGGCAGCACGTGTGGGGTGCCACGGATACACGGCAGCGCGTGGGGCGCCACGGCAGCGCGTGGGGGGGTTGCCACGGATACACGGCAGCGTGTGGGGGGTGCCACGGATACACGTCAGCGCGTGGGGGTGCCACGGATACACGGCAGCACGTGGGGGGTGCCACGGATACACGGCAGCACGTGGGGGGGCCACGGATACACGGCAGCACGTGGGGGGGCCACGGATACACGGCAGCACGTGGGGGCCACGGCTGCACGTGGAGGTGACACGGCTACGTGTGTGTGTGGGGGGGGTGCAACAGATACACGGCTGCGCGTGGGTAGGTGCCACGGATACAAGTCTGCACGTGGGTAGGTGCCACGGATACAATGCTGCACGTGGGTAGGTGCCACGGATACAATGCTGCGCTTGGGTAGGTGCCACTAATACACGGCAGCGCATGGGGGGGTGCCCCGGATACACGGCAGCGCGTGGCAGGTGCCCCGGATACACGGCAGCGCGTGGCAGGTGCCCCGGATACACGGCAGCGCGTGGCAGGTGCCCCGGATACACGGCAGCGCGTGGCAGGTGCCCCGGATACACGGCAGCGCGTGGCAGGTGCCCCGGATACACGGCAGCGCGTGGCAGGTGCCCCGGATACACGGCAGCGCGTGGCAGGTGCCCCGGATACACGGCAGCGCGTGGCAGGTGCCCCGGATACACGGCAGCGCGTGGCAGGTGCCCCGGATACACGGCAGCGCGTGGCAGGTGCCCCGGATACACGGCAGCGCGTGGCAGGTGCCCCGGCTACATACTGACAAAGCTGAAAAGTTATTTCCCCCGATTTCGGGGGACACAGAGAGTGATGTCCCTGTAGTTAGCACAAGTCAGAAGAACCCATGAGCACCGCTACTCCTAATGCTGGTGACGTTTCCCTGTAGCTGGGGATTGAACTTGGAGGTGGGAGAACTGCAGTGTACAGTCCCTTAGCTCCATCCTCAGCCCCCTCCCTAAGTTTCTCCCGGACCGTACATGTCTCTTACATGGTCACCCCTCTGCCGCACCCGCTGACATCTCCAACAGCAATAGCTCACCGGTAAAACAGCAACCCGCCGGGCGCTCCGTACAGACCCTGCAGTACAGCTGTGCCTCCGCGCATGCGCCGCAGCCACTTCCTTCCTGCGACGCTCTGACCCAGCGCTTCCGGGAGGTACACGAGCCACATCCGGGCGTCAGGGTAACGTGTTATCTTGTCCCCTACGCGCCGCCATCGAGGTGAAGACCGCTGCGTATCGCGATTCGCGATATTATCACTTTAGATTAGTGCATCCCACCAGTCTGCCAAACCATGGCCACTCTATCATAGGTGTAGGTGCAATGGAATTCATCGGCGAGAACATTCCATTATTATGTCTGATACTACATACTAAGCGTTGATTTTTGGGGTTTATTCGCGATTTTTTTGTTGATTTTGCAAAATAGAGTTTTACTAAAATCAAATCCGACAGCAAAAGACAGTGATGTAAAGCTGATAGAAGCTGCTGAGGCGTCATAGCTCAGTGGATCCACCTAACCGGTGTGTGTCTACTCTGTACAGATAACACTGATCTCTGCATGCTTTGCAATGTAAAACAAAATAGTTAATGTAAAAAATAAGATTTTACTTACCGATAAATCTATTTCTCGTAGTCCGTAGTGGATGCTGGGGACTCCGTCAGGACCATGGGGATTAGCGGCTCCGCAGGAGACAGGGCACAAAAATAAAGCTTTAGGATCAGGTGGTGTGCACTGGCTCCTCCCCCTATGACCCTCCTCCAAGCCTCAGTTAGGATACTGTGCCCGGACGAGCGTACACAATAAGGAAGGATTTTGAATCCCGGGTAAGACTCATACCAGCCACACCAATCACACCGTACAACTTGTGATCTGAACCCAGTTAACAGTATGACAACGTAGGAGCCTCTGAACAGACGGCTCACAACAAGAACAACCCGATTTTTTTGTAACAATAACTATGTACAAGTATTGCAGACAATCCGCACTTGGGATGGGCGCCCAGCATCCACTACGGACTACGAGAAATAGATTTATCGGTAAGTAAAATCTTATTTTCTCTAACGTCCTAGTGGATGCTGGGGACTCCGTCAGGACCATGGGGATTATACCAAAGCTCCCAAACGGGCGGGAGAGTGCGGATGACTCTGCAGCAACGAATGAGAGAACTCCAGGTCCTCTTTAGCCAGGGTATCAAATTTGTAGAATTTTACAAACGTGTTCTCCCCCGACCACGTAGCTGCTCGGCAGAGTTGTAATGCCGAGACCCCTCGGGCAGCCGCCCAGGATGAGCCCACCTTCCTTGTGGAATGGGCCTTGACAGATTTAGGCTGTGGCAGGCCTGCCACAGAATGTGCAAGTTGAATTGTGCTACAAATCCAACGAGCAATCGTCTGCTTATAAGCAGGAGCACCCAGCTTGTTGGGTGCATACAGTATAAACAACGAGTCAGATTTTCTGACTCCAGCCGTCCTTGAAATATATATTTTCAATGCCCTGACAACGTCCAGCAACTTGGAATCCTCCAAATCGCTAGTAGCCGCAGGCACCACAATAGGCTGGTTCAGGTGAAACGCTGACACCACCTTAGGCAGAAAATGAGGACGCGTCCCCAGTTCTGCCCTGTCCGAATGGAAAATCAGATATGGGCTTTTATACGATAAAGCCGCCAATTCTGACACTCTCCTGGCTGAAGCCAGGGCCAGTAGCATGGTTACTTTCCATGTAAGATATTTCAAATCCGCCGATTTGAGTGGCTCAAACCAATGGGATTTGAGAAAATCCAAAACTACATTAAGGTCCCACGGAGCCACTGGGGGCACAACCGGGGGCTGTATATGTAGTACTCCTTTTACAAAAGTCTGGACTTCAGGAACTGAAGCCAATTCTTTCTGGAAGAAAATCGACAGGGCCGAAATTTGAACCTTAATGGACCCCAACTTGAGGCCCATAGACAATCCTGTTTGCAGGAAATGAAGGAATCGACCCAATTGAAATTCCTCCGTGGGGGCCTTCCTGGCCTCACACCACGCAACATATTTTCTCCAAATGCGGTGATAATGTTGTGCAGTCACCTCCTTCCTGGCTTTAACCAGTGTAGGAATGACCTCTTCTGGAATGCCTTTTTCCCTTAGAATTCGGCGTTCAACCGCCACGCCGTCAAACGCAGCCGCGGTAAGTCTTGGAATAGACACGGTCCCTGCTGAATCAGGTCCCGTCTTAGAGGTAGAGGCCACGGATTTTCCGTGAGCATCTCCTGAAGTTCCGGGTACCAAGTTCTTCTTGGCCAATCCGGAGCCACGAGTATCGTTCTTACTCCCCTTTGCCGTATAATTCTCAGTACTTTGGGTATGAGAGGCAGAGGAGGAAACACATACACTGACTGGAACACCCACGGTGTTACCAGAGCGTCCACAGCTATTGCCTGAGGGTCTCTTGACCTGGCGCAATACCTGTCCAGTTTTTTGTTGAGGCGAGACGCCCTCATATCCACCTTTGGTTTTTCCCAACGGTTCACAATCATGTGGAAGACTTCTGGATGAAGTCCCCACTCTCCCGGGTGTAGATCGTGTCTGCTGAGGAAGTCTGCTTCCCAGTTGTCCACTCCCGGAATGAACACTGCTGACAGTGCTATCACATGATCTTCCGCCCAGCGAAGAATCCTTGCAGCTTCTGCCATTGCTCTCCTGCTTCTTGTGCCGCCCTGTCTGTTTACGTGGGCGACTGCCGTGATGTTGTCCGACTGGATCAACACCGGCTGACCCTGAAGCAGGGGTTTTGCCAAGCTTAGAGCATTGTAAATCGCTCTTAGCTCCAGTATATTTATGTGAAGAGACATCTCCAGGCTTGACCATACTCCCTGGAAGTTTCTTCCCTGTGTGACCGCTCCCCAGCCTCTCAGACTGGCATCCGTGGTCACCAGGACCCAGTCCTGTATGCCGAATCTGCGGCCTTCTAACAGATGAGCACTCTGCAACCACCACAGAAGAGACACCCTTGTCCGTGGCGATAAGGTTATCCGCTGATGCATCTGCAGATGCGATCCGGACCATTTGTCCAGCAGATCCCACTGAAAAGTTCGTGCGTGGAATCTGCCGAATGGGATTGCTTCGTAAGAAGCCACCATCTTTCCCAGGACTCTTGTGCATTGATGCACAGACACTTTTCCTGGTTTTAGGAGGTTCCTGACAAGTTCGGATAACTCCTTGGCTTTCTCCTCCGGAAGAAACACCTTTTTCTGAACCGTGTCCAGAATCATTCCCAGGAACAGCAGACGTGTTGTCGGGGTCAACTGAGATTTTGGAAAATTCAGAATCCACCCGTGTTGTTGCAGCACTACTTGGGTTAGTGCTACTCCGTCCTCCAGCTGTTCTCTGGACCTTGCCCTTATCAGGAGATCGTCCAAGTAAGGGATAATTAATACGCCTCTTCTTCGCAGAAGAATCATCATTTCGGCCATTACCTTGGTAAAGACCCGAGGTGCCGTGGACAATCCAAACGGCAGCGTCTGAAACTGATAATGACAGTTTTGCACCACGAACCTGAGGTACCCTTGATGTGAAGGGCAAATTGGGACATGCAGGTAAGCATCTTTTATGTCCAGGGACACCATAAAGTCCCCTTCTTCCAGATTCGCTATCACTGCTCTGAGTGATTCCATCTTGAACTTGAATTTTTGTATGTACAGGTTCAAAGATTTCAGATTTAGAATAGGTCTTACCGAGCCGTCCAGCTTCGGTACCACAAATAGCGTGGAGTAATACCCCTTTTCCTGTTGTAGGAGGGGTACCTTGACTATCACCTGCTGAGAAAACAGCTTGTGAATGGCTTCCAATACCGTCGCCCTGTCTGAGGGAGACGTTGGCAAAGCAGACTTTAGGAACCGGCGAGGGGGAGACTTCTCGAATTCCAACCTGTAACCCTGAGATACTACCTGCAGGATCCAGGGGTCCACCTGTGAGCAAGCCCACTGCGCGCTGAAATTCTTGAGTCAACCCCCCACCGTTCCTGAGTCTGCTTGTAAAGCCCCAGCGTCATGCTGAGGGCTTTGCAGAACCCGCGGAGGGCTTCTGTTCCTGGGAAGGAGCTGCTTGCTGCCCTCTCTTACCCTTTCCTCTGCCTCGGGGCAGATATGACTGTCCTTTTGCCCGCTTCTTATAGGACCGAAAGGACTGCGGCTGAAAAGACGGTGTCTTTTTCTGTTGGGAGGGGGTCTGAGGTAAAAAGGTGGATTTCCCGGCAGTTGCCGTGGCCACCAAATCCGATAGACCGACGCCAAATAATTCCTCCCCTTTATACGGCAATACTTCCATATGCCGTTTGGAATCCGCATCACCTGACCACTGTCGTGTCCATAAACTTCTTCTGGCAGATATGGACATCGCACTTACTCTCGATGCCAGAGTGCAAATATCCCTCTGAGCATCTCGCATATAAAGAAAAGCATCCTTTAATTGCTCTAAAGTCTGTAAAATACTGTCCCTATCCAGGGTATCAATATTTTCAGTCAGGGAATCCGACCAGACCACCCCAGCACTGCACATCCAGGCTGAGGCGATGGCTGGTCGCAGTATAACACCGGTATGTGTGTATATACTTTTTAGGGTAGTTTCCAGCCTCCTATCAGCTGGATCCTTGAGGGCGGCCGTATCAGGAGACGGTAACGCCACTTGTTTTGATAAGCGTGTGAGCGCCTTATCCACCTTAGGGGGTGTTTCCCAGCGCGCCCTAACCTCTGGCGGGAAAGGGTATAATGCCAATAACTTTTTTGAAATTAGCACTTTTCTATCTGGGTTAACCCACGCTTCATCACATACATCATTCAATTCCTCTGATTCAGGAAAAACTACAGGTAGTTTTTTCACCCCCCACATAATACCCCTTTTTGTGGTACTTGTAGTATCAGAGATATGCAAAGCCTCCTTCATTGCCGTGATCATATAACGTGTGGCCCTACTGGAAAATACGTTTGTTTCTTCACCGTCGACACTAGATTCAGTGTCTGGGTCTGTGTCGACCGACTGAGGTAAAGGGCGTTTTACAGCCCCTGACGGTGTCTGAGACGCCTGGGCAGGTACTAACTGGTTTTCCGGCCGTCTCATGTCGTCAACTGATTTTTGTAATGTGCTGACATTATCACGTAATTCCATAAACAAAGCCATCCATTCCGGTGTCGACTCCCTGGGGGGTGACATCACCATTACCGGCAATTGCTCTGCCTCCACACCAACATCGTCCTCATACATGTCAACACACACGTACCGACACACAGCAGACACACAGGGAATGCTCTATTGAAGACAGGACCCCACTAGCCCTTTGGGGAGACAGAGGGAGAGTTTGCCAGCACACACTCAAGCGCTATAATATATATGGGAACAACCCTATATAAGTGTTGTATCCTTATAGCAGCTTAAATATAGTAATATCGCCAAAAAAAGTGCCCCCCCTCTCTGTTTTACCCTGTTTCTGTAGTGCAGTGCAGGGGAGAGTCCTGGGAGCCTTCCTCACAGCGGAGCTGAGCAGGAAAATGGCGCTGTGTGCTGAGGAGAATAAGCCCCGCCCCCTATTTCGGCGGGCTCTTCTCCGGAGTTTGTGAGATCTGGCAGGGGTTAAATACATCCATATAGCCTCAAGGGCTATATGTGATGTATTTTTTAGCCATAAAAAGGTATTATACATTGCTGCCCAGGGCGCCCCCCCAGCGCCCTGCACCCTCCGTGACCGCTGTGTGAAGTGTGCTGACAACAATGGCGCACAGCTGCAGTGCTGTGCGCTACCTCAGGAAGACTGAAAAGTCTTCTGCCGCCTGCTTCTGGACCTCTTCCATCTTCGGCATCTGCAAGGGGGTCGGCGGCGCGGCTCCGGGACCGGACTCCATGGCTGGGCCTGTGTTCGATCCCTCTGGAGCTAATGGTGTCCAGTAGCCTAAGAAGCCAATCCATCCTGCACGCAGGTGAGTTGACTTCTCTCCCCTAAGTCCTTCGATGCAGTGAGCCTGTTGCCAGCAGGACTCACTGAAAATAAAAAACCTAAAAACTTTTTCTAAGCAGCTCTTTAGGAGAGCCACCTAGATTGCACCCTGCTCGGACGGGCACAAAAACCTAACTGAGGCTTGGAGGAGGGTCATAGGGGGAGGAGCCAGTGCACACCACCTGATCCTAAAGCTTTATTTTTGTGCCCTGTCTCCTGCGGAGCCGCTAATCCCCATGGTCCTGACGGAGTCCCCAGCATCCACTAGGACGTTAGAGAAAAGAGATTTAAAAAAAAAATGCGTAGGATATATGGGATGCAGTTAAATTGCCAGTGGTCAGGATACAGACGCCATAATCCAGACAGCTGACAATGCCGGCAGACGGCTCACTGGGGCTATTCCAACTCATGGGTGTCCACGACACCCATAGAGTGGGAACAGTACCTGCAGCAAGCCACCGAGCCAACATCGTGGCGAGCCTGCAAGGGGACTCTCTGCGCTCATCCCGCTGCTGGCATACTGATGGCCGTCATCCCAACCGTCAGTAATTCATACTGATCCCGGATATCCCACTCCAAATCAGAAACCAGCTGCGGACCTCTTGGCCTGGGCTTGTATGGGAAAAGGGGAAAATAAGGTGGTGTTCCCCCTATTCTCCTATAAGCAGCACCAGGCTGAACCAGTTGGGGGTGTGATGCTATAGAAGGGGGACACACAGCCACCTGCCGTAACGCAACAAGACCCGTACTGGCCAGCCCAGGACTGGATTTCCTCAAAAAGTCAGGACCCCTAAAAAGAGGTCTCTCTCCCGAGGACCGCTGGTGGTGGTGGGTGCATAGTTAATGATTACACAATAGATACAATTGTTTGTTCCAGGCAGACTACAAGTTCCAGCAAACCTGCCGCAGCATGCCAGCACTTGTGGAACAAAAAGTCCGGACATTAAGGGCCCACTGACACCTGTAATCCACCTGTAAATAAAATATTAAAATAACCACACTACTCACACACCGACTGGTATTATTTTAATATATCCAACAGGAGTTTAGACAGAAAACATACAACTTCTATCGCCGGAATAGACACTGAAATGGAATGGTTAGTAAAACCTGCATTTAGACCCTGCAACCCACCAGCAACGGTCAGTGATTTGATTTAGAAGTCAAATACAATTCTTAATAATTTAGGCCGAAGTCAGATGGCAGTGCCGCCTGTCAAATGGATCTATAGCGCCACCATGTGTACCAGTCAAACTAGTTCAAAGAACTTTGATAAAAGACGATATATAAAGATGAAAATATTAACTGAAATAAAGGATATGAGTGTAACTTAAAACTATAGGATACAGAAAATTTAGGAAGACTAACCAAACATGATCGTAATAATAAGAATTTACTCACCGGTAATTCTATTTCTCGTAGTCCGTAGTGGATGCTGGGAACTCCGTGAGGACCATGGGGAATAGACGGGCTCCGCAGGAGACTGGGCACTCTAAAGAAAAGATTAGGTACTATCTGGTGTGCACTGGCTCCTCCCTCTATGCCCCTCCTCCAGACCTCAGTTAGGGAAACTGTGCCCGGAAGAGCTGACATTACAAGGAAAGGAAATTTTGAATCCAGGGTAAGACTCATACCAGCCACACCAATCACACCGTACAACTTGTGATAACCTTACCCAGTTAACAGTATGAACAACAACTGAGCCTCACTCAACGGATGGCTCATAACAATAACCCTTAGTTAAGCAATAACTATATACACATATTGCAGAAAGTCCGCACTTGGGACGGGCGCCCAGCATCCACTACGGACTACGAGAAATAGAATTACCGGTGAGTAAATTCTTATTTTCTCTGACGTCCTAGTGGATGCTGGGAACTCCGTAAGGACCATGGGGATTATACCAAAGCTGCCAAACGGGCGGGAGAGTGCGGATGACTCTGCAGCACCGAATGAGCAAACACAAGGTCCTCCTCAGCCAGGGTATCAAACTTGTAGAACTTTTCAAATGTGTTTGAACCCGACCAAGTAGCCGCTCGGCAAAGCTGTAAAGCCGAGACCCCTCGGGCAGCCGCCCAAGAAGAGCCCACCTTCCTTGTGGAATGGGCTTTTACTGATTTTGGATGCGGCAACCCAGCCGCAGAATGAGCCTGCTGAATCGTGCTACAGATCCAGCGGGCAATAGTTTGCTTTGAAGCAGGAGCACCCAGCTTGTTGGGGGCATGCAAGATAAACAGCGAGTCAGTCTTCCTGACTCCAGCAGTTCTGGAAACATATTTTCAAAGCCCTGACTACGTCCAGCAACTTGGAGTCCTCCAAGTCCCGAGTAGCCGCAGGCACCACAATAGGTTGCACAAAAGGGGGCTGAATATGCAGCACTCCCTTAACAAATGTCTGAACCTCAGGCAGTGAAGCCAGTTCTTTTTGAAAGAAAATGGATAGGGCCGAAATCTGGACCTTTATGGACCCCAATTTTAGGCCCATAGTCACCCCTGACTGTAGGAAGTGCAGGAAACGACCTAGTTGGAATTCCTCTGTAGGGGCCTTCCTGGCCTCACACCAAGCAACATATTTTCGCCATATACGGTGATAATGCTTTGCTGTCACGTCTTTCCTAGCCTTTATCAGTGTAGGAATAAATTCATCCTGAATGCCTTTTCTCTGACGTCCTAGTGGATGCTGGGAACTCCGTAAGGACCATGGGGAATAGACGGGCTCCACAGGAGACTGGGCACTCTAAAAGAAAGATTAGGTACTATCTGGTGTGCACTGGCTCCTCCCTCTGTGCCCCTCCTCCAGACCTCAGTTAGAATCTGTGCCCGGCCAGAGCTGGGTGCTCCTAGTGGGCTCTCCTGAGCTTGCTAGAAAAGAAAGTATTTGTTAGGTTTTTTATTTTCAGTGAGATCTGCTGGCAACAGACTCACTGCTACATGGGACTAAGGGGATTGAAGCAAACCTACCTGCTTGCAGCTAGCTTGTGCTTCTTAGGCTACTGGACACCATTAGCTCCAGAGGGTTCGAACACAGGGCCTGACCTCGATCGTCCGTTCCCGGAGCCGCGCCGCCGTCCCCCTTGCAGAGCCAGAAGAGAAGCGATGAAATCGGCGGCAGAAGACTCCTGTCTTCATTAAGGTAGCGCACAGCACTGCAGCTGTTCGCCATTGCTCCCACAGCACACCACACACTCCGGTCACTGTAGGGTGCAGGGCACTGGGGGGGGCGCCCCGGGCAGCAATTATAATACCTTTTGGCATAAAATACACATAATACAGTCAGTTAACTGTATATGTGTAAAAACCCCCGCCATTAAGTTACAGAAAACGCGGGACAGAAGCCCGCCGCTGAGGGGGCGGGGCCTTCTTCCTCAGCACACCAGCGCCATTTTCCCTTTACAGCTCCGCTGGAAGCAGCTCCCCAGGCTCTCCCCTGCAGTATCCTGATACAAGAAGGGTAAAAAAGAGAGGGGGGGCACATAAATTTAGGCGCAAATAAGATATTTAAGCAGCTATTGGGTAAATCACTTTTTATAGTGTGAATCCCTGTGTTATATAGCGCTGTGGTGTGTGCTGGCATACTCTCTCTCTGTCTCCCCAAAGGACTTTGTGGGGTCCTGTCCTCAGTCTGAGCATTCCCTGTGTGTGTGCGGTGTGTCGGTACGGCTGTGTCGACATGTTTGATGAGGAGGGTTACGTGGAGGCGGAGCAGGGGCAGATAAATGTGGTGTCGCCCCCGACGGGGCCGACACCTGATTGGATGGATATGTGGAAGGTCTTAACCGACAGTGTCAACTCCTTACATAAAAGGTTCGATGACGCAGCAGCCTTGGGACAGCCGGGGTCTCAGCCCGCGCCTGCCCAGGCGACTCAGAAGCCGTCGGGGGCTCATAAACGCCCGCTAGTTCAGATGGTAGACACAGATGTTGACACGGAGTCTGACTCCAGTGTAGATGAGGATGAGACAAATGTACAGTCTACAAAGGCCATCCGATGCATGATTACTGCAATGAAAGATGTATTGCACATTTCTGACATTAACCCGGTTACCACCAAGAGGGGTATTATGTTTGGGGAGAAAAAGCAGCCAGTGACTTTTCCCCCATCTGATGAATTAAATGAATTGTGTGAAGAAGCGTGGAGTTCCCCTGATAAGAAACTAGTGATTTCTAAGAGGTTACTGATGGCGTACCCTTTCCCGCCAACGGATAGGTTACGTTGGGAAACATCCCCTAGGGTGGACAAGGCGCTCACACGCTTATCTAAAAGGGTGGCACTGCCGTCTCAGGATACGGCCGCCCTAAAGGAGCCTGCGGATAGAAAGCAGGAAGCTATCCTGAAGTCTGTGTATACACACTCTGGTACTCTACTGAGACCTGCTATTGCTTCAGCCTGGATGTGTAGTGCTGCAGCAGCATGGACTGATACCCTGTCAGACAACATGGATTCCCTCGACAGGGATACTGCTTTGCTAACCCTCGAACATATAAAAGACGTCGTCTTATATATGCGGGATGCCCAGAGGGACATTTGCCTGCTGGCATCTAGAATTAATGCAATATCCATTTCTGCCAGGAGAGTATTATGGACTCGGCAGTGGACAGGTGATGCTGATTCTAAAAAACACATGGAGGTTTTGCCTTATAAGGGTGAGGAATTGTTTGGGGATGGTCTCTCGGACCTCGTATCCACAACAACAGCTGGGAAGTCAACTTTTTTGCCTCAGGTTCCCTCACAGCCTAAGAAAGCACCGTATTATTAAGTGCAGTCCTTTCGGCCTCAGAAAGGCAAGCGGGTCAGAGGAGCATCCTTTCTGGCCAGAGGCGAGGGTAGAGGAAAGAAGCTGCACCAGGCAGCCAGTTCCCAGGAACAGAAATCCTCCCCTGCTTCCACTAAGTCCACCGCATGACGTTGTGGCTCCACAGGCGGAGCCAGGTGCGGTGGGGGCGCGTCTCCGAAACTTCAGCAACCAGTGGGTTCGCTCACAAGTGGATCTCTGGGCTGTACAAATTGTATCTCAGGGATACAAGCTGGAGTTCGAGGCGACTCCCCCTCGCCGTTACCTCAAATCTGCCTCGCCAGCTGCTCCCAGGGAAAGGGAGGTAGTACTGGCGGCAATTCACAAGCTGTACCTCCAGCAGGTGATAATCAAGGTCCCCCTCCTTCAACAGGGAAGGGGTTACTATTCCACAATGTTTGTGGTACCGAAACCGGACGGTTCGGTGAGACCCATTCTGAATTTAAAGTCCTTGAACACTTATATAAAGAAATTCAAGTTCAAAATGGAATCGCTCAGAGCGGTCATTGCAAGCCTGGAAGAGGGGGATTTTATGGTGTCGCTGGACATCAAAGATGCTTACTTGCATGTCCCCATTTACCCACCTCACCAGGAGTACCTCAGATTTGTGGTACAGGACTGTCATTACCAATTCCAGACGTTGCCGTTTGGCCTGTCCACGGCACCGAGAATATTTACCAAGGTAATGGCCGAAATGATGATACTCCTTCGGAAGAAGGGAGTTATTATTATCCCGTACTTGGACGATCTCCTCATAAAGGCGAGGTCCAGAGAGCAGTTGTTGATCAGCGTAGCACTCTCTCAGGAAGTGTTGCAACAGCACGGCTGGATTCTGAATATCCCAAAGTCGCAGCTGATTCCTGCGACGCGTCTGCTTTTCCTGGGCATGATTCTGGACACAGAACAGAAGAAGGTGTTTCTCCCGGTGGAGTAGGCCCAGGAATTGTCATCTCTGGTCAGGGACCTCCTGAAACCAAAACAGGTGTCGGTGCATCACTGCACGCGAGTCCTGGGAAAGATTGTGGCTTCTTACAAAGCAATTCCCTTCGGCAGGTTCCATGCCAGAATCTTTCAGTGGGACCTGTTGGACCAATGGTCCGGATCGCATCTTCAGATGCATCGCCTAATAACCCTGTCTCCAAGAACCAGGGTGTCTCTGCTGTGGTGGCTGCAGAGTGCTCATCTTCTAGAGGGCCGCAGATTCGGCATACAGGACTGGGTCCTGGTGACCACGGATGCCAGCCTTCGAGGCTGGGGGGCAGTCACACAGGTAAGAAACTTCCAAGGACTATGGTCGAGTCAGGAGACTTCCCTACACATAAATATTCTGGAACTAAGGGCCATTTACAATGCCCTAAGTCAGGCAAAATCCCTGCTTCTACACCAGCCGGTACTGATCCAGTCAGACAACATCACGGCAGTCGCCCATGTAAATCGACAGGGCGGCACAAGAAGCAGGATGGCAATGGCAGAAGCCACAAGGATTCTCCGATGGGCGGAAAATCACGTACTAGCACTGTCAGCAGTGTTCATTCTGGGAGTGGACAACTGGGAAGCAGACTCTCAGCAGGCACGACCTCCACCCGGGAGAGTGGGGACTTCATCCAGAAGTCTTCACGCTGATTGTAAATCGATGGGAACGGCCACAGGTGGACATGATGGCGTCCCGCCTAAACAAAAAACTAAAAAGATATTGTGCCAGGTCAAGGGACCCTCAGGCGATAGCTGTGGACGCTCTAGTGACACCGTGGGTGTACCAGTCAGTTTATGTGTTCCCTCCTCTGCCTCTCATACCAAGGGTACTGAGAATAATAAGAAAACGAGGAGTAAGAACAATACTCGTGGTTTTGGATTGGCCAAGACGAGCGTGGTACCCGGAACTTCAAGAGATGATCTCAGAGGACCCATGGCCTCTGCCGCTCAGACAGGACCTGCTGCAGCAGGGGCCCTGTCTGTTCCAAGACTTACCGCGGCTGCGTTTGACAGCATGGCGGTTGAACGCCGGATCCTGAAGGAAAAGGGCATTCCGAAGGAAGTCATTCCTACGCTGATTAAAGCCAGGAAAGATGTAACTGCAAAGCATTATCACCGCATATGGCGGAAATATGTTGCTTGGTGTGAGGCCAAAAAGGCCCCAACAGAGGAATTTCAACTAGGTCGATTTCTGCATTTCCTACAAGCAGGAGTGACTATGGGCCTGAAATTAGGCTCCATTAAGGTACAGATCTCGGCTCTGTCGATTTTCTTCCAGAAAGAACTAGCTTCACTACCTGAAGTTCAGACGTATGTGAAAGGAGTGCTGCATATTCAGCCCCTGTTTGTGCCTCCAGTGGCACCTTGGGATCTCAACGTGGTGTTGAGTTTCTTAAAATCACATTGGTTTGAGCCACTTAAAACCGTGGATCTAAAATATCTCACGTGGAAGTGGTCATGTTATTGGCCTTGGCTTCAGCCAGGCGTGTGTCAGAATTGGCAGCTTTGTCATGTAAAAGCCCTTATCTGATTTTCCATATGGATAGGGCGGAATTGAGGACTCGTCCTCAGTTTCTCCCTAAGGTGGTATCAGCTTTTCACTTGAACCAACCTATTGTGGTGCCTGCGGCTACTAGGGACTTGGAGGATTCCAAGTTACTGGACGTAGTCAGGGCCTTGAAAATTTATGTTTCCAGGACGGCTAGAGTCAGGAAAACTGACTCGCTATTTATCCTGTATGCACCCAACAAACTGGGTGCTCCTGCTTCTAAGCAGACTATTGCTCGCTGGATTTGTAGCACAATTCAGCTGGCGCATTCTGCGGCTGGACTGCCGCATCCTAAATCAGTAAAAGCCCATTCCACAAGGAAGGTGGGCTCATCTTGGGCGGCTGCCCGAGGGGTCTCGGCTTTACAACTTTGCCGAGCTGCTACTTGGTCATGGGCAAACACGTTTGCAAAATTCTACAAATTTGATACCCTGGCTGAGGAGGACCTTGAGTTCTCTCATTTGGTGCTGCAGAGTCATCCGCACTCTCCCGCCCGTTTGGGAGCTTTGGTATAATCCCCATGGTCCTTTCGGAGTTCCCAGCATCCACTAGGACGTCAGAGAAAATAAGATTTTACTCACCGGTAAATCTATTTCTCGTAGTCCGTAGTGGATGCTGGGCGCCCATCCCAAGTGCGGATTGTCTGCAATACTTGTACATAGTTATTGTTAACTAAAGGGTTATTGTTGAGCCATCTGTTGAGAGGCTCAGTTGTTTTCATACTGTTAAACTGGGTATAGTATCACGAGTTATACGGTGTGATTGGTGTGGCTGGTAGGAGTCTTACCCGGGATTCAAAATCCTTCCTTATTATGTCAGCTCGTCCGGGCACAGTGTCCTAACTGAGGCTTGGAGGAGGGTCATAGTGGGAGGAGCCAGTGCACACCAGGTGACCTAAAAGCTTTCTTTAGTTGTGCCCAGTCTCCTGCGGAGCCGCTATTCCCCATGGTCCTTTCGGAGTTCCCAGCATCCACTACGGACTACGAGAAATAGATTTACCGGTGAGTAAAATCTTATTATTTTCATTCATTGCAGTGACCTACTCCCGCCCATTTAAGGGAGGGACCACGGTTTTACAAGTTTCTCTACTGAGTACTGGTGACCAAGATCCTGTTGGAAAGGATCCGCTGATCACGGTGTGAGAACACAGTGAGTATTAGGCTTTCATCCTCCTTCCCCTGCAGCGACAGGGGCGTACTGAGCCTGTTTTGTTATCCGCAAAGCGGAGCTAGAGCTGGGAAATCAATGTCTGTCGTTGTCTGGTGTTAGTGCAGCATCTCCGGTCAGGTGGTAACCACCAGAGACGTGGAGATCAGACGCCGGCAGCGCAGGTCCTGCTCTGTGGTAAACGGGGGAACAGAGCGCTGTGTATGCCGCGGAAGGGAGGCACTAAACGGAAGGAATATTAGTAGCTCAGCGGTGAGTGGATGGTAGCCAGAGGGAGCCCTGTTACTACTGTAGAAGTCGCGGCGGTCATTTTAAATCTGTTTTTAGGCGCGCTCAGCAGTGGGCTCGATTTGAAGGGGGAAGGAAACAGAGCTCACTGATTCTCATTTCTATATGTATATTATATTATCTCTCAAAGGACACTGCTGACAGATCCTGTGAAGGGAAGCATCAGAAAATGAGCAAGGGAGGCAGACAAGCCTGAATCATCCTGCAATAACAGCGGTGGTGTGGGGTTTGTAAACCAAGGGCTGGTACAAAAGTTTTGTTGTTATATATATATATATATATATATATATATATATATGAGAATCCAATTCAGCCGGCACTCACATATGTAGGTTAAATGCTCCGGTGTCCAGTTCAATACAATGTCATATTCCTCCAATAAGAACGGCACTCAGAGACTCTCATAATGGATAAATTATACTGATATCACGTCAGATCAAACGAATGTTTTCGGGGACACAGGCCCTTCCTCAGGACCACAGACAATGACCATTGTCTGTGGTCCTGAGGAAGGGGCTGTGTCCCCGAAAACATTTGTTTGATCTGACGTGATATCAATATAGTTTATCCATTATGAGAGTCTGAGTGCCGTTCTTATTGGAGGAATATATATATATATATATATATATATATATATATACTGATTTTAACTGTTACTTGACAAAACCAGCTGTGCATTCCCCAGTTGTTTCATTGCTTCTTACTCCCTACAGTCTGTCGCTTTCTAATTCAATAGACTGATATGACTGCTGATTGTGGGGAGTGTGAGTAAACATGTACTTAAAACATGGCTTCTAAACCACCATCCAAAACCACAAAAATGTGTTAGGTTTGTTCAAAATGTGAGAAAAAAAAAAGCACAAGTGTTGGCAGTGGGGTGTGCGACACATGTTTAGGACTAGACGCACAGGCTGGGAGTAGTGGTTCATCTAGTTTGTGGGAAAATGCCTTAGCTGATATATCCAGAGAAATGGTGGAGTCTCGCAAGTGACATTTAGAATAGGCTGCGGGATTCTCTAAAACCATGGAGGAATTTATGATTAGACTTACCCCTCCCACACAGGTAGAAAAACCTGTCCGAAGATCAGTTAAAAGACCCCTTCATGTTCTGCAGGAGGAGTCAGAGGAAGAAGAGGGTCTCTTGGTAGATGATGGGGACAGGGAGTCGGGGGAAGAGATAATTGAGATTTCCGCTACAGAGGAAGATTCAGAGGTGAAGGGGTTAGAATACCTTATTGACGCAGGTAAACAGGCCCTTAACTTCAAAGAGGATGAAGTCAAGGAACCTAAAGATTTTGATGCGTTTCAGTCTCAAAAGCCACAGTCAAGGCAGGCTGATTTTCCTGACTGCAGGAAACAAGGAAGATGAAGATAATTCCTTTTCATATATTTTATTAAGGGCAACAGATCAGAATGTGACTTTAGGAAGTCTGAGACTAACTAGTTTTGGGTTGGAAAACTGTAGAGAATGAAGTCACTGAACTCCTGAAGAAAGAAGAGGGTGCCTGCAGAGAGATGGTTTGTTGAAGGGGCGTGACTGAGGAACTATGACGAGGTCTGCGGGATGACATGGAGGCGTGAGAAGAGCTGCGATGAATTGGTTTCTGGATGGGATGATAACGTGAAAGAAAAACTAAAGAATGTCCACTGAATGATACGAGGCTGAGACTGAAGAACTGTGAAGAATATGCTGTAGATGATACGAAGATGTTACTGAAGAACTGTGAAGTTGAGTCGTTGAATGATGCGAAGATGAGGCTGAAGAACTGTGAAGACAGTTCACCGAATGATGAGAAGACGTGAGTGAAGAACTGTGAAGACTGGTTTCAGGATGATGCGAAGATGTGAATGAAAAACTGAAGACTGGTTGCAGAATGATGCAAAGACGTGAATGAAGAACTGTGAAGACTGGTTGCAAGATGATGCGAAGACGTGACTGAAAAGCTGTGAAGATCGTCCATTGGATAATGCAGAGACGTGACCGAAAGACACAGGCTGAAGCTGGCGAACCACCACGGGAATCCTGGAAAATTTGAAGGCATCGGTGGGAGAGCGGTTGACCGTGACCGCGCTCTGGGGAGCTGGCGAGCGTTGTGCAGCGAGAGCCGGCTGAGAACTCGGAGAGCAAGTTGGGACCAATTACCTAGAGATGCACAGAACAATCTGCGGGAGCACAGAGCTAGGGTACAGAATAACTACAACAAAGCACTGGCACAGAATGCAAAAATCCCAGCCTATTTATAGGCAGCAGGGAAACAGGATTGGCTGACACCCATCATGCTCATTGGTGCTGCACTTGGTCTCCAACATGGCCGCTCCCAGACACACAGGGAAGCTGCGGGTCACTAGATCCTCCCTCCAGACTCTAGGAAGCCGTCACTCTCACCGCCGACCGTGCCGCGGTCCCCATGCGGCCACAGAGCACCACAGTCAGCCACGCCGGTAGGAGACGTATCCCGGGACCCGCGGCGGTAAGCGCTCACCATGTGACAGTAACCCCCTTTCTGAGGGTGGCCTCCGAACACCTTCGAGCTTAGTTAGGATTTTTGGAGTGGAAATTCAGTATCAACCTTGGAGCATGGACATCCTCAGCGAAAACCCAAGACCTCTCCTCGGGTCCATACCCTTTCCAGTCGAGAACATATTGAAGACGTCCATAACGATGACGAGAGTCTAGAATTTCTTTAACCGCAAATTCTTCATTATGCAAAGTACGAATTTTAGGAGGTTTGGGCAAGGCTGCATGAAATTTGTTGAGGATTAAAGGCTTCAGAAGTGATATGTGAAAAGCATAAGGTTTCTTGAAGGAAGACAACAGTTTGACTTTATAAGCCACAGGATTAAGCACCCTTTCTATTGGAAAAGGACCAGTATACCTGGGCGCAAACGTCATGTTAGGTACTTTGAACTTGAGGTTGCGAGTAGATATCTGTCAAAACTGAGGGCTGGTGTCGGCTGTGGGAAGCCTCAGTTGTAGGGGCTGAGGTGTATGTGAACTTGGGTGGTGAGATAGGACTCCTAGACATACGTATGGACCTGCAGCACCAAAGCCCGAAGGCGTGACCACGACAACAAAGGAAAGTTCAAAGGTTTTATTGAAACTCAGCTCACAAGCATATGTCGGCAGTTAGCAATAATAAGAACAGCGTATAAGTCACAGTTCCCAGGAGTGCATATAGGCAGTCTCTAGGTGTGGTATAATTAAACAGTCTTGAAGGACTTGGAGATGATATGTCCTTACCAACACTGATGCACTGGGTAGCTGATGGAAAACAGAAGCTGATGACTGAACTGCTGCGTGCCAGATGGGACTGGTCCAATAGTAGAGCTGAGTTGGTAGTGCAGGAATGCACTAATGTAGCTTGAGTGCGAGGAATATACGGGTGATGCTTGAGAGCATATACAGGAGATGCTTAGGAGCATATACAGGAGATGCTTAGGAGCATATACAGGAGATGCTTAGGAGCATATATAGGAGATGCTTGAGAGCACAGATTACTGGAATATTGAGACAAGGCACCGCTGGAAGCTGGAATGCTGAAAGCCGGTGTTGTAGTAATCTGTCAGACACAGGATGCAATAATGGGATACTGCGGAGTCAGACTGCACCATGAGGATAGGAATTGGTGCCAGTCTCTAATGGAGTTTGCAGACGGCGATGACCACAATCAGGAGAGACTGCTATCACTTGGATGAAATTGCACACTGGAATCACAGGAGACAACTGAAGCACTGACCACTTTCCAGCCCAGGAACAGTATAATTTATACCAGCTGGGAAGCAGGGATTGGCTGGCTGATTAAGCAGAGTCCAGAGAGCAGCTGCTGGATAATTAGGCAGAAACCAGAGTGCAGCTGAAAGGCTGAAAAGCAACATGTGATGAAAACAAACATGGCTGCACCCATGTTTGAACTTGGAGGGAAAGACTGTTTGTAACTTGCATGTGAGTTTTAACCATGAAGCTGCCAGAATCACAGTAAAGAGATTTGAGACAATGAGATGCAGCGTGCTGCACACAGACAGTGCAGATGGAATCCAGGCTTGGAACGCTGGGACAGTCTCAGGAGGCATTTGGAAGGTAAATACTGATAAAGAATTACCTGGATCGTGACAATATCCAGACTTGGTCCCCCACCTTGTAACTGGGCACTGCCTTCCGTCTTCTATCTGCGAAAGACTTATATCGTATGGAAGTTTTAACTAAAGACTTGCGTACTTGAGTCCAAATCTTAGAAAGTTGCTTGAGAACTAAGTCAGCTGCTGGCACCTCCTGAGCTGGAAGAGGTTGAAATTCTGGTACTCGCGGATGGAAACCAAAATTGACATAGAACGGTGTGGATTCAGAAGATGAATGAAAGATTATTATGGGTGAATTCTGCCAGCGGAAGAAAGTCCAACCAATCATCTTGTGAAGAAGAAATATATAAACGAAGGAAGGTTTCAAGATCTTGGTTTACCCGTTCTGTTTGTCCATCTGACTAGGAATGATATGATGAAGAATGTTCTTCTCTAAGCATCAAATTGAATCAAAGTGCTTTCCAAAATTTGGCCACAAACTGCGTGCCCCGATCCGAAACAGTTTCTAGAGGAAGACCATGTAGCTTGAAGATCTTGGAGATGAACAATTTGGCAAGCACCGGAGTCGAGGACAGTCCTGTTAGAGGAATGAAATGCGCCATCTTTGAAAATCGATCTATCACCACCCAGATGGTATTTTGTCCCTTCGACGGAGGTAAATCAGTTATTAAATCCATCGAGATATGGGTCCAAGGTCTTTTGGGTATGGATAACGGATGTAGAAAACCAGGTGGCGGACCCTTGGGATTTTTGTGTTGGGCGCATTTAGGACAAGCGGCTATAAATTCTTGGATGTCAGTTCTAAGACATGGTCACTAGTAGGACCGTTGAATGAATTCAAGAGTCTTGAAGACCCCAGAGTGACCCATAAAAGATGAAGCATGAGCCCAAGTTAATAGCAGTTTCCGGAGATTTGGGGCGACAAATGTTTTTCCAGGCGGGGGTACAGGAGTTGAAGAAATTCGAGTCATTAAGAAAGATGTTGGACTTACAGTAGCTGGTTTACTTATCAGATCAATGGATTCAGAAGAATTGAAGGACCGGGAGAGGGAATCAGCTTTCTTTTTCAAGGATCCTGGGCGATAAGTGAGCTTAAAATTAAACCGGGTGAAAAAGAGAGCCCATCTTGCTTGCCACGGATTGAGACATTGTGCCGTTTGAAGGTAAAGAAGATTCTTATGATCGTTGTATACTGTGATGGGATGTTGAGCTCCCTCTAAAACAGGGGTCAGGGAACTTTTTTACCTTTTACCCCCAAATATATTTAGATCCAAGTCCAATCTTTACCTGCGGCAAGACACTCACAATACAAAGTCCATTTGGGCAGCACTCCTTTACAGCAACAACAGCCCTGGTGCCATCCGGTGGTACTCCCCAGCCAGGAGTTCAAACGTAGCACAGCAAAGTCGGCGGCACTCAGGTAGCAAATAGTCGTCAAAGTCGTCAGGTATTTCAATGTTTCGGTGGTATTTTATTCCACCGTCATCAGGACATATACAACACAAACAAAAACTCGCCCTATTTATCCCCCCCATCAGCCACGTGTTAAAACCCGGCACCGGACGCAGGTGAGTGACATCTATTGCTAGTGCCAACACACCTGTTCCGTTACCGTGACAATACATGTATACAAACAACGTAAAAAACAGACAAAATATACAAAGATAAAAATGACATAGGGGAGCAGCAGTAGATATGATCACCTAGTTAGTAACATAGTGAGATGGTTAAAATTGTGTTTAAAGCTATACAAACAGTATACAATGTAACCGATCCAAGGGATACCTTGTTACAATGAAAGTGTTTCTAAATATCAATCTGAAGATACAAATGGAAAGGTCCACAATAATCAAATATGCTTATAGCTTCCATCTATAAAAAAAAAAAAAAAAAAAACAGTATAAACCAAGTGAATCATTTGATCCTTTTGGTGTCAGTGTCTCTAATTTATGTATCCACCTAGACTCACATCTTAATAATTTTAGTGACCGATCTCCTCCCCTAGGATTGGGGAATATGGTCAATGATGCGATACCTAAGAGACGCGAGGCTGTGACCAGCGGTGGCAAAATGCCTTGCCACCGGCTGGTCCCTATGTCCCGACTCAATAGCTGCTCTGATAGAGGACTAATGTGCTGTCATGAGCTCCCTAAGGGTCCTGTCGGTCTTGCCAATATAGGTCAACCCACATGGGCATGTAATAAGGTAAACTATAAATTTTGTTGTACACGTTACCCTATGTCGAATGCTAAAAATGTTTCCACTATATGGATGGTAAAATGCATCACCTGCAATTAAATTTCGGCAGGTGGTGCAATTAGGGCATTTAAAGCAACCATTTTTGGGAGTCAAGAAGTGCGTAGCCTTACTTGCAGTAAATTAATAATATCACTCTTAACTACCCAATCGCGGATATTCCGACCTCTTGTATAGCACGGCATGGCATAATTTCAGTCTCACTATTGGTCATGACTGTAGGCCATAGATCTTTAGTAACCTTACGTATGGTTCCACTAGCAGTATTGAAATGATTGACCCATGGTAAACATTTGACCATGTATCTATCATTCCTTTTAACCAACAATTCATCTCTAGGCATTAACATTACACGTGTTTTTGTTTTTAAGAGCATGTTCCTGTCATATCCTCTCTCTACAAAGTTTTCAACCATCCGGTCTATATTTCTGCTGGCTTGCATATTGTCACTGCATATCCTTCTAACACACAAGAACTGCGAGTATGGCAGCCCAAATTTAAGAGGGCTGGGATGGAAACTACCTGCCTTCAAAACAGTGTTTCTGTCAGTAGGTTTAACGAATAAATCTGTGCTAATTACACCATTGTTGAGCATAACATTAACATCAAGGAAATGTACCATAGATGGACTAATGACGTATGTGAACTTCATAGGACTCTGTGAACTATTATGACTCTCAATAATGTCCACAAACTCACGCTCCGTGCCTGCCCACACAATAAATACGTTGTCTATGTATCTGGTAAAAAATTTTAATCCTATCGGATACATACGAATCATGGAAGAATATTTTTGCTTCCTCTTTGTACATGTAGGCATTAGTGTACGATGGGGCCACATTGGACCCCATCGCACAGCCTGAACACTGGAGATAATAATCCCTGTTATAGTACAAATAATTATGGGTAACTGTAGTGATGTGCACCGGAAATTTTTCAGGTTTTGTGTTTTGGTTTTGGATTCAGTTCCGCGGCCGTGTTTTGGATTCGGACGCGTTTTGACAAAACCTCCCTGAAAATTTTTTGTCAGATTCGGGTGTGTTTTGGATTCGGGTGTTTTTTTACAAAAATCCCTCAAAAACAGCTTAAATCATAGAATTTGGGGGTCATTTTGATCCCATAGTATTATTAACCTCAATAACCATAATTTCCACTCATTTCCAGTCTATTCTGAACACCTCACACCTCACAATATTATTTTTAGTCCTAAAATTTGCACTGAGGTCGCTGGATGACTAAGCTAAGCGACCCAAGTGGCCGACACAAACACCTGGCCCATCTAGGAGTGGCACTGCAGTGTCAGACAGGATGGCAGATTTAAAAAATAGTCCCCAAACAGCACATGATGCAAAGAAAAAAAAGAGGTGCACCAAGGTCGCTGGATGGCTAAGCTAAGCATCACAAGTGGCTGACACAAGCACCTGGCCCATCTAGGAGTGGCACTGCAGTGTCAGGCAGGATGGCACTTCAAAAAAAATAGTCCCCAAACAGCACATGATGCAAAGAAAAATGAAAGAAAAAAGAGGTGCAAGATGGAATTGTCCTTGGGCCCTCCCACCCACCCTTATGTTGTATAAACAGGACATGCACACTTTAACGAACCCATCATTTCAGCGACAGGGTCTGCCACACGACTGTGACTGAAATGACTGGTTGGTTTGGGCCCCCACCAAAAAAGAAGCAATCAATCTCTCCTTGCACAAACTGGCTCTACAGAGGCAAGATGTCCACCTCATCATCATCCTCCGATTCCTCACCCCTTTCACTGTGTACATCCCCCTCCTCACAGATTATTAATTCGTCCCCACTGGAATCCACCATCTCAGGTCCCTGTGTACTTTCTGGAGGCAATTGTTGCTGGTGAATGTCTCCACGGAGGAATTGATTATAATTCATTTTGATGAACATCATCTTCTCCACATTTTCTGGAAGTAACCTCGTACACTGATTGCTGACAAGGTGAGCGGCTGCACTAAACACTCTTTCGGAGTACACACTGGAGGTTGCAACTTAGGTAAAATAAAGCCAGTTTCTGCAAGGGCCTCCAAATTGCCTCTTTTTCCTGCCAGTATACGTACGGACTGTCTGACATGCCTACTTGGATGCGGTCACTCATATAATCCTCCACCATTCTTTCAATGGTGACAGAATCATATGCAGTGACAGTAGACGACATGTCAGTAATCGTTGGCAGGTCCTTCAGTCCGGACCAGATGTCAGCACTCGCTCCAGACTGCCCTGCATCACCGCCAGCGGGTGGGCTCGGAATTCTTAGCCTTTTCCTTGCACCCCCAGTTGCGGGAGAATGTGAAGGAGGAGCTGTTGACGGGTCACGTTCCGCTTGACTTGACAATTTTCTCACCAGCAGGTCTTTGAACCTCTGCAGACTTGTGTCTACCGGAAAGAGAGATACAACAGTGGCCAAAATGTAGTGCTCCGATTTCAACAGATTGACCACCCATGAATCCTGGTTAAGCGAACTAAAGGCTCCATCCACAAGTCCCACATGCCTAGCGGAATCGCTCTGTTTTAGCTCCTCCTTCAATGTCTCCAGCTTCTTCTGCAAAAGCCTGATGAGGGGAATGACCTGATTCAGGCTGGCAGTGTCTGAACTGACTTCACGTGTGGCAAGTTCAAAGGGTTGCAGAACCTTGCACAACGTTGAAATCATTCTCCACTGTGCTTGAGTCAGGTGCATTCCCCCTCCTTTGCCTATATCGTAGGCAGATGTATAGGCTTGAATGGCCTTTTGCTGCTCCTCCATCCTCTGAAGAATATAGAGGGTTGAATTCTACCTCGTTACCACCTCTTGCTTCAGATGATGGCAGGGCAGGTTCAGGACTGTTTGCTGGTGCTCCAGTCTTCTGTACGCGGTGGCTGAATGCCGAAAGTGGCCCGCAATTCTTCGGGCCACCGACAGCATCTCTTGCACGCCCCTGTCGTTTTTTAAATAATTCTGCACCACCAAATTCAATGTATGTGCAAAACATGGGACGTGCTGGAATTTGCCCAGATGTAATGCACGCACAATATTGGTGGCGTTGTCCGATGTCACAAATCCCCAGGAGAGTCCAATTGGGGTAAGCCATTCTGCGATGATGTTACTCAGTTTCCGTAAGAGGTTGTCAGCTGTGTGCCTCTTATTGAAAGCGGTGATACAAAGCGTAGCCTGCCTAGGAACGAGTTGGCGTTTGCGAGATGCTGCTACTGGTGCCGCCGCTGCTGTTCTTGCTGCGGGAGGCAATACATCAACCCAGTGGGCTGTCACAGTCATATAATCCTGAGTCTGCCCTGCTCCACATGTCCGTGGTTAAGTGGACATTGGGTACAACTGCATTTTTTAGGACACTGGTGACTCTTTTTCTGACATCTGTGTACATTTTCGGTATCGCCTGCCTAGAGAAATGGAACCTAGATGGTATTTGGTACCGGGGACACAGTACCTCAATCAAGTCTCTAGTTGCCTGTGAATTAACGATGGATACCGGAAACACGTTTCTCACTACCCAGGCTGCCAAGGCCTGAGTTATCCGCTTTGCAGCAGGATTGTCACAACTGAGGGCCTGAGCTGACGGGAGGCAGCCTCAGTTGTAGGGGCTGAGATGTAACGGAACCTGGGAGGTTGTATCAGACCCCTAGACATGTAAGTAACATGTAGAATAACTGCCCGAAGGCGTGACCACGACAACCAGGATAAAAGTCAATGATGTTTATTATGACAAACTCCGTAACACAGCAGCAGTAAAAGGAAACATAAAAGTCAACAGAGGATAAATACAATTCCTGGGTACTACAGGGTGGCAAGGGCCACAGGCACTGGTAGAGTGAGACAGTTCTTATAATCTTCTAGTTGGAAAGTCCTTACCAGGCCTGACTGTAGCAATGGAGAGAACCCAGGATCGTACCAGCTGATGTTCCAGGAAAGGCTGGGCTGCTGAAGGTAAAACGGCTGCTGTGGATACTGGCTGGAACCAGACTGTTGTTGGTACGGAGTGGATACTGGCTGGAACCAGTTAAATAATAAACGAACTTGAGAGCGATGAAATAATAATGAAGTTTGGAATTTGAGAGCGGTGAAATAATAATACCGGTGGAGAGTGGTAAACTGCAGAAAAGGACACCGGCCCTTTAAGAGAAGCTATACACTGCTGGAAGCTGGGCTGGAAGCAGGTGATTGTTTGAGAGCGGTGAAATAATAATACTGGTGGAGAGTGGTAAACTGCAGAAAGGACACCGGCCCTTTAAGAGAAGCTGTACACTGCTGGAAGCTGGGCTGGAAGCAGGTGATTGTTGTAGCTGGAAACAGGTGAGTCCAGAATGGATCGGAGAGTCAGGCTACACCGCAGATGGAATGCTGGTGCGGGTCTCTATAGCAGAAGTCTGGAGACAGGAGCTGGAACCTGGAAGACAACCACAGGAGAGAGACAAACTGGAACTAGGTTAGACAACCAAAGCACTGACGCCTTCCTTGCTCAGGCACAGCATACTTATACCTGCAGCAAGGAAGGGGTTGGCTAGGCAATTATGCAAATCAACAATACAGACAGCAGATTGGTGGAAATAATCAGATGACAAAATCCAAGATGGCTGCGCCCATGCAGACACTTGGAGGGAAGTTTGGTTTGTAATCCATGTGAGAATTGAAACAGTAATGGCGACGCCGGCCACAGGAGACAGGAGACGCCAGACTGACAAGCGCACATTTAACCACGCGGGCACAGCGGAGGCCGCGGCTGATGAAATCACCACTCTGACATTCTGCATGTGGAAACTCAGGAACAGCGGGATCCGGTCCTGGAACGCTGAGCCAGCCTTAGGAGGCATCTGAAGGGTAAGTAATGGCGTCCAGATACCCGGATCGTGACAAGGATGACTGCTGTGATATTTCATCTTCCTCGCAAAGGACTGTTGGACAGTCAATTGCTTACTGGAAGTAGTACAAGTGGTCTTCCGACTTCCCCTCTGGGATGACGATCGACTCCCAGCAGCAACAACAGCAGCGCCAGCAGCAGTAGGCGTTACACTCAAGGATGCATCGGAGGAATCCCAGGCAGGAGAGGACTCGTCAGACTTGACAGTGACATGGCCTGCAGGACTATTGGCTTTCCTGTCTAAGGAGGAAATTGACACTGAGGGAGTTGGTGGTGTGGTTTGCAGGAGCTTGGTTACAAGAGGAAGGGATTTAGTGGTCAGTGGACTGCTTCCGCTGTCATCCAAAGTTTTTGAACTTGTCACTGACTTCTGATGAATGCGGTCCAGGTGACGTATAAGGGAGGATGTTCCTAGGTGGTTAACGTCCTTACCCCTACTTATTACAGCTTGACAAAGGCAACACACGGCTTGGCACCAGTTGTCCGCATTTCTGTTGAAATAATTCCACACCGAAGAGGTGATTTTTTTTGTATTTTGACCAGGCATGTCAATGGCCATATTCGTCCCACGGACAACAGGTGTATCCCCGGGTGCCTGACTTAAACAAACCACCTCACCATCAGAATCCTCCTTGTCAATTTCCTCCCCAGCGCCAGCAACACCCATATCCTCATCCTGGTGTACTTCAACAGTGACATCTTCAATTTGACTATCAGGAACTGGACTGCAGGTGCTCCTTCCAGCACTTGCAGGGGGCGTGCAAATGGTGGAAGGCGCAACCTCTTCCCGTCCAGTGTTGGGAAGGTCAGGCATCGCAACCGACACAATTGGACTCTCCTTGGGGATTTGTGATTTAGAAGAACGCACAGTTCTTTGCTGTGCTTTTGCCAGCTTAACTCTTTTAAGTTTTCTAGCAGGAGGATGAGTGCTTCCATCCTCAGGTGAAGCTGAACCACTAGCCTTGAACATAGGCCAGGGCCTCAGCCGTTCCTTGCCACTCCGTGTCGTAAATGGCACATTGGCAAGTTTACGCTTCTCCTCAGACGATTTTGATTTAGATTTTTGGGTCATTTTACTGAGCTTTATTTTTTTTGGATTTTACATGCTCTCTACTATGACATTGTGCATCGGCCTTGGCAGACGACGTTGATGGCATTTCATCGTCTCGGCCATGACTAGTGGCAGCAGCTTCAGCACGAGGTGGAAGTGGATCTTGATCTTTCCCTATTTTACCCTCCATATTTTTGTTCTCCATTTTTTAATGTGTGGAATTATATGCCAGTAATAGATCAACGTATAATACTGATGGTCACTGGTCAGCAAAACTCTGCACTGTACTCCTCCTATATAATACTGCTGGTCCCCAGTCCCCACAATAAAGCAGTGTGAGCACAGATATATGCAGCACACTGAGCACAGATATGGAGCGTTTTTCAGGCAGACAACGTATACTGGTGGTCACTGGTCAGCAAAACTCTGCACTGTACTCCTCCTATATAATACTGCTGGTCCCCAGTCCCCACAATAAAGCAGTGTGAGCACAGATATATGCAGCACACTGAGCACAGATATGGAGCGTTTTTCAGGCAGACAACGTATAATACTGGTGGTCACTGGTCAGCAAAACTCTGCACTGTACTCCTCCTATAATACTGCTGGTCCCCAGAATAAAGATATTTGCACTGCAGCCCCCTGAAACAAAGTGAGAGGACGCCAGCCACGTCCTCTCACTATCATTTCCAATGCACGATTGAAAAATGGCGGCGACGCGCGGCTTTATATAGAATCCGAATCTCGCGAGAATCCGACAGCGCGATGATGATGTTCGGGCGCGCTCAGGTTAACCGAGCAAGGCGGGAAGATTCAAATCTGCCTCGGAACCGTGTAAAAAGGGTGAAGTTCGGGGGGGGTTCGGATTCCGACGAACCGAACCCGCTCATCACTAGTAAGCAGTAGCTCCAGCAGAATGAGAATAATATCAAGATCTGGACCAGTATACAGGCTATTGTCAGTGAGTAAGTCCTTCACCGCCAATAGCCCTTCTACATTAGGGATGATGGTATACAAACTACAAATATCTACACTGCACAAAAAGCTCCCAGAAGGGATGTTATTTATCGATGCTAATTTGTTCAAAAAAGCAGTGGTATCACTCAAATAATTGGTGTGATTAGTAATAAAAGGCTGTAAGAGCGAATCTAGATACACTGATAATGGTTGAAATAAAGACCCACGTGTGGATATAATAGGCCGTCCAGGAGGACAACTGGCATCCTTATGGATCTTCGGGAGTGTATACAGAGGGGTACAGTGGTATTTTTAGGGACCAATGTTTTAGCAAGCTCACCAGAAATCTTACCCGCCTGTACCGCCCCCTGTAACACCAACTCTAGTTCAGCTGAATATTTACACGTTGGATCACCCTTTAATTGTTTATATACACTGTTATCAGTTAATTGTCGTGCAATCTCTTCCTTATACTGAACCAAATCCTGAATTATGATAGCCCCGCCTTTATCAGCGGGGCGAATCGTGATATCAGTATAAGAAGCTAAATCATGCAGGGCTTTGGTCTCCTCCATTGACAAATTGTTAAACCGTTTACCCATATATGAACTATTAGTAATACTCTTGTGTACATTATGTTCCAACAACCTAGAAAATGTTTTAAGTGAGGCATTATTAGAATAAGGTTCAAAGACCTTTCTAGATTGAAATTTGCGTAATTTTACTGGTACATCAGAGATATTATCTCAATCTCCCATTTAAAGGGATCAAAATTAACAGTGGGAACAAAAGAGAGTCCACGACAAAGTACTTTATATTCCATTGCAGTCAAAGTGCGAGCAGACAAATTGAACACTAACGTCTCCTTCTGGGTAATGGTGGACGACCGTCCCTTCATCCGGTTCTTCTGGCCCCCTCTCCGCGTGGCCTGTCTCTTGCATAACGTAATTGAGTGCGGGTTTGCACTCCTAAAGGGACAAGCATACCAGATGTACCCTCTCCCACCTGTTCAAAATCACTACAATTCTGGATACTTTGAGAGGAGTCCGTATCAGAAGAATAACGTTTAAATTGTCTACATTGCATATATTGTCTGTCTCTCTGGCCATTATTCACCCAATGGTACACTCTGTTGTGTTCATAATCTGCAATAACTTTTTCCAATTTTGATTTTTTTAAACTAATTAAATCATTTTTATATAATTTGTTTATTCAGTTTATCAACCCAGTCCATATTCGTATCAGTTTGCAAAACACTTAAATTATATTTCTCGAATGTAGTGAGTTTGTCATGGGTGCACTGCAATTCTCTCGCAGACTCCTCAATTACAAGAAGCATTAAGTCCTGACTGCATTTATTTAATACCGCGATCCAGCGCGTGCAGAATGACACATTTTAACGGCCTATTGTTGGGCAGTTCCTTAACCTAAAGCCTCGGGGAATGCGCTTTTCTTTGAAGTAGTTGCTCAACGTAACTCCATGGTAAAAGAAATCTGTCTATTGTTTGAGCTTTAACCATTCACGGTACAGGACTTAGATTTACACGCTTTATCATCAATCATCTGCTCTCTAAATAAAATCGATTCCGCTTCTGACTCAGAGAAGGACAGTGCCGTTCCCTGTGTAATCTTTGCCAATTTTAAGGCTTCACTCACGGTGTCACAAGTATCGCTGCCACCTTCCGCCATTGTGGACCAACACCAGACACCAGTGAATAAACATCCAGGATATAGATAGATAAATGTAGGGGTGCTAATAGCCTAGAGCAATCTTTATCTGCGGCAAGACACTCACAATACAAAGTCCATTTGGGCAGCACTCCCTTACAGCAACAACAGCCCTGGTGCCATCCGGTGGTACTCCCCAGCCAGGAGTCCAAATGTAGCAAAGCAAAGTCGGCGGCACTCAGGTAGCAAATAGGACACAAAGTCGTCAGGTATTTCAACATTTTGGTGGTATTTTATTCCACCATCATCAGAACATATTCAACACAAACAAAAACTGACCCTATTTATCCCCCCGTCAGCACACGTGTTCAAACCCGGCACTGGACGCAGGTGAGTGACATCTATTGCTAGTGCCAACACACCTGTTTCGTTACCGTGACAATACATGTATACAAACAATGTAAAAACAGACAAAATATACAAAGATAAAAATGACAGAGGAGCAGCAGTAGATATAAACACCTAGTTAGTAACATAGTGAGATGGTTAAAATTGTGTTTAAAGCTATACAAACAGTATACAATGTAACCGATTAAGATGTGAGTCTAGGTGGATACATAAATTAGAGACACAGGGGGAAATTTACTAAGCTCCCGATTTTGACCGAGATGCCGTTTTTTCATCAAAGTGTCATCTCGGTAATTTACTAAGCACTAATCACGGCAGTGATGAGGGCATTCGTAATTTTTTGCAAGTTCAGGTAAAAAATTACGAATGAATACACCATCGGTCAAAACGCGGCTGTTTAAGTATGAATCTCGGTCATTTACTAAGAAGTGCAAAGCAAAAAAAGAACAAACACTGCCGTGAAAAATTACAACTCGTAAAAAAGTGCTAAAAAAAAACAGACCTGCTTTTTTTATTCGTGATTGGATAGGCATGCACGGATCCATGAGATCCGTGCATGTATATCAGTGGGAAGGGGTGGGAAAGTGCTTATTTTTTTAAAAAAAATTGCGTGGGGTCCCCCCTCCTAAGCATAACCAGCCTCGGGCTCTTTGAGCCGATCCTGGTTGCAGAAATATGGGGGGAAAATGACAGGGGTTCCCCCATATTTAAGCAACCAGCATCGGGCTCTGCGCCTGGTCCTGGTCCCAAAAATACGGGGGACAAAAAGAGTAGGGGTCCCCCGTATTTTTAAAACCAGCACCGGGCTCCACTAGCTGGACAGATAATGCCACAGCCGGGGGTCACTTTTATATAGTGCCCTGCGGCCGTGGCATCAAAAATCCAACTAGTCACCCCTTGCCGGGGTACCCTGGGGGAGTGGGGACCCCTTCAATCAAGGGGTCACCCCCCCCAGCCACCCAAGGGCCAGGGGTGAAGCCCGAGGCTGTCCCCCCCCATCCAATGGGCTGCGGATGGGGAGGCTGATAGCCTTTGTTGTAAAAGAAAAGATATTGTTTTTAGTAGCAGTACTACAAGGCCCAGCAAGCCTCCCCCGCATGCTGGTACTTGGAGAACCACAAGTACCAGCATGCGACGGAAAAACGGGCCCGCTGGTACCTGTAGTACTACTACTAAAAAAATACCCAAAAAAAGACAAGACACACACACCGTGAAAGTATAATTTTATTACATACATACACACATACATACATACTTACCTTAAGTTCCCACGCAGGTCGGTCCTCTTCTCCAGTAGAATCCAAGGGGTACCTGTTGAAGAAATTATACTCACGAGATCCAGGGGTCCAGGCTCCTCGGGAAATCCAGGGGTAATCCACGTACTTGACAAAAAAAACAAAACGGTGTCCCGACCACGAACTGAAAGGGGACCCATGTTTGCACATGGGTCACCTTTCCACGAATGCCAGAAAGCCACTCTGACTTCTGTCTAAGTGGGTTTCTTCAGCCAATCAGGGAGTGCCACGTTGTAGCACTCTCCTGATCAGCTGTGTGGTCCTGTCCTCACTGACAGGCAGCACACGGCAGTGTTACAATGTAGCGCCTATGCGCTACATTGTAACCAATGATGGGAACTTTCTGCTCAGCGGTGACGTCACTTTAGGTCAACCGCAGGGCAGAAAGTTCCCATCATTGGTTACAATGTAGCGCATAGGCGCTACATTGTAACACTGCCGTGTGCTGCCTGTCAGTGAGGACAGGAGCTCACAGCCGATCAGGAGAGTGCTACAATGTGGCACTCCCTGATTGGCTGAAGAAACCCACTTAGACATCAGTCAGAGTGGGTTTCTGGCATTCGTGGAAAGGAGTCCCATGTGAAAACATGGGGCCCCTTTCAGTTCGTGGCTCGGCTTTCCGTTTTCTTATTTTATGCAAGTACGTGGATTACCCCTGGATTTCCCGAGGAGCCTGGACCCCTGGATCTCGTGAGTATAATTTCTTCAACAGGTACCCCTTGGATTCTACTGGAGAAGAGGACCGACCTGCGTGGGAACTTAAGGTAAGTATGTATGTATGTGTGTATGTATGTAATAAAATTATACTTTCACGGTGTGTGTGTCTTGTCTTTTTTTGGGTATTTTTTTAGTAGTAGTACTACAGGTACCAGCGGGCCCGTTTTTCCGTCGCATGCTGGTACTTGTGGTTCTCCAAGTACCAGCATGCGGGGGAGGCTTGCTGGGCCTTGTAGTACTGCTACTAAAAACAATATCTTTTCTTTTACAACAAAGGCTATCAGCCTCCCCATCCGCAGCCCATTGGATGGGGGGGGACAGCCTCGGGCTTCACCCCTGGCCCTTGGGTGGCTGGGGAGGGGTGACCCCTTGATTGAAGGGGTCCCCACTCCCCCAGGGTACCCCGGCCAGGGGTGACTAGTTGGATTTTTGATGCCACGGCCGCAGGGCACTATATAAAAGTGACCCCCGGCTGTGGCATTATCTGTCCAGCTAGTGGAGCCCGGTGCTGGTTTTAAAAATACGGGGGACCCCTACTCTTTTTGTCCCCCGTATTTTTGGGACCAGGACCAGGCGCAGAGCCCGATGCTGGTTGCTTAAATATGGGGGAACCCCTGTCATTTTTTTCCCCATATTTTTGCAACCAGGATCGGCTCAAAGAGCCCGAGGCTGGTTATGCTTAGGAGGGGGGACCCCACGCATTTTTTTTAATGATTTTACAGTGTTTAACTAAAAAAAAAAAAAAAACCCCAGCACGGATCACACAGATCCGGCCGAGATTGATTGTAAAAAAAGTCGGCAGTGTTTTGCTAATCACTGCCGTAAAAATAGGTAAAAAACCACGAATGACATCGACATCGGAACAAAAGAAAAACCCGAATACGACAGCTTAGTAAATCCATCGTAATCAATTCAAAAAGTTGCAATTTTACACTGTCGATGTCATTCGTGATTGAACTTGGACATGAATTTGGAAAATACGAATCTTAGTAAATGTACCCCACAGACACCAAAAGGATTAAATGATTCGCTTGGTTTACACTGTTTTTTATAGATGGAAGCTATAAGCATATTTAATTGTTGTGGACCTTTCCATTTGTATCTTCAGATTGCTATATAGAAACACTTTCATTGAAACAAGGTATCCCTTGGATATATCCCCTATATATATATTCACAACAATAGGTGTGCTGGCACCTGAGGGTTGAGTAAACACCTTGTGTTACAAAAGGCACTTATAATTCACACCTTTAAGAGTCAAAACATGGTGGCAACATGTTCCATCATAAAATGTATTATATATACATAAAAACAAGTTCAAAGTCCATGGTTCATTTGTACAAGGAGTAATAAGTCGCTCCACACTTAGTATATTTCCGTTTAAGATGTCGAGGACAATAGTAAGTGAATCTCTATAGTCTCCTCTTTTTCTTCAAAATATATTCAGAGGTGACATCATAAAGGAAGAACAAGAATACCCAACGCATTTCGTCTTATTATAAGACTTCATCAGGGGTACATCTACAAGCATAGGAAACCCATCTTATTAAAATATACACACAACTGTTTATAATAAAAAAAAAACATAAAGAGGAACATATTGCATACAGAGCAATGACATGCACGACAAAGCATAACTGAACAAGACAGAAGGAAAAAAGACCAAAAAAGTATATTCGGAGACATCATAATTACATGGAACATACCTTAACTGTATGGTAAGTATTATCAAAAATAAGCGGATATGGATACCCGACACAGCGATATAAAAAACCTTTAGTATCAGAGGGGCTTTCTATTTGAGTCGTCCGCCATTCCTAAGAATATATATTATATAATGTATCAGTACAGATTCTAGTTTAACAGGAAACGGACTTAATAACCAATAATTTGAAGCACATACCTCATGGGTCGACTACTTGAAAGTGAAATCTAGATACTCAGGTGTAGCAGGAATTCACTCAGGTGAGAACCTGGTAATTTATATTAAAGGATAAATAAATAAATATACCAATAGAGTATTCCAAAGGAGTTTTACATGGAATAAACGAGTATAAAATATGTATTATATTTAGTTTTTATTATATTTAAAATTATATTTATAGCTGTCCATTCTGAATCAGTAATTAAGCCGAATTGCAAAGTTATTGGTCTGTGTCTCCACATGGCCTCCCTAGGCACCACAGATGGATACTTAGACCTCTATAAATTACTATCATATTATGTATTACAAATCTGAGATTTTACAGTTTATAAGAAAAGAAAAAAAAAAACAATAGCAACAATTAGTAAAAATTACTTATACCCTATAGTATGTTACAATGGGGGTAATTCCAAGTTGATCGCAGCAGGATTTTTGTTAGCAATTGGGCAAAACCATGTGCACTGCAGGGGAGGCAGATATAACATGTGCAGAGAGAGTTAGATTTGGGTGTGGTGAGTTCAATCTGCAATCTAAATTGCAGTGTAAAAATAAAGCAGCCAGTATTTACCCTGCACAGAAATAAAATAACCCACCCAAATTTCTCTGACGTCCTAGTGGATGCTGGGAACTCCGTAAGGACCATGGGGAATAGCGGGCTCCGAAGGAGACTGGGCACTCTAAGAAAGAATTAGGACTACCTGGTGTGCACTGGCTCCTCCCTCTATGCCCCTCCTCCAGACCTCAGTTAGAATCTGTGCCCGGCTCGAGCTGGATGCACACTAGGGGCTCTCCTGAGCTTCTAGAAAAGAAAGTATATTTAGGTTTTTTATTTTCAGTGAGATCTGTTGGCAACAGACTCACTGCTACGAGGGACTTAGGGGAGAGAAGCGAACCTACCTGCTTGCAGCTAGCTTGGGCTTCTAGGCTACTGGACACCATTAGCTCCAGAGGGATCGAACACAGGCCCAGCCTCGATCGTCCGGAGCCGCGCCGCCGTCCCCCTTGCAGAGCCAGAAGCAAGAAGAACATCCAGGAAATCGGCGGCTGAAGACTCCGGTCTTCATTAAGGTAGCGCACAGCATTGCAGCTGTGCGCCATTGCTCCCCATGCACACCTCACACTCCGGTCACTGATGGGTGCAGGGCGCTGGGGGGGGCGCCCTGGGCTGCAATATGATTACCTTACATTGGCAAAAAATACACATAATATAGTCATTAAGACTATATATGTGTAAAATCCCCTGCCATATATCCATAAAAAAAGCGGGAGAAGTCCGCCGTGAAGGGGGCGGGGCTATCTCCCTCAGCACACTGGCGCCATTTCCTCTCACAGCTCCGCTGGAAGGACGCTCCCCAGGCTCTCCCCTGCAGTTTCCAGGCTCAATAGGGTAAAAAAGAGAGGGGGGGCACTAAATTTAGGCGCAAATACTAATTATATATATATATATATATATATCTGCTATAGGGTAAAATCACTCATTATAGTGTACATCCCTGTGATTTATAGCGCTGTGGTGTGTGCTGGCATACTCTCTGTCTCCCCAAAGGACTTTGTGGGGTCCTGTCCTCAGTCAGAGCATTCCCTGTGTGTGTGCGGAGTGTCGGTACGGCTGTGTCGACATGTTTGATGAGGAGGCTTATGTGGAGGCGGAGCAGGTGCCGATAAATGTGATGTCACCCCCTGCGGGGTCGACACCTGAGTGGATGGATATGTGGAAGGAATTACGTGACAGTGTCAACTCCTTACATAAGAGGTTTGATCACATAGCAGATGTGGGACAGCCGGCTTCTCAGTCCGTGCCTGCCCAGGCGTCTCAAAAGCCATCAGGGGCTCAAAAACGCCCGCTACCTCAGATGGCAGACACAGATGTCGACACGGATACTGACTCCAGTGTCGACGACGATGAGACTAGTGTACATTCCAATAGGGCCATCCGTTACATGATTACGGCAATGAAAAATGTGTTGCACATTTCTGACATTAACCCTGGTACCACAAAAAAGGGTATTATGTTTGGGGAGAAAAAGCAACCTGTGGTTTTTCCCCCTTCTGAAGAGTTAAATGAAGTGTGTGATGAAGCGTGGGTTTCCCCCGATAAGAAACTGGTAATTTTCAAAAAGTTACTACGGGCGTACCCTTTCCCGCCAGAGGATAGGATACGTTGGGAGACATCCCCTAGGGTGGATAAAGCGCTCACACGCTTGTCAAAGAAGGTGGCACTACCGTCTCTGGATACGGCCGCCCTAAAGGAGCCTGCGGATAGAAAGCAGGAGGCTATCCTGAAATTTGTATATACACACTCAGGTATTATACTGAGACCGGCTATTGCTTCAGCATGGATGTGCAGTGCTGCAGCTGCGTGGTCAGATTCCCTGTCTGATAACATTGATACCCTTGACAGGGACACTATATTGCTAACTGTAGAGCATATTAAAGACGTAGTCTTATACATGAGAGATGCACAGAGGGATATTTGCCAACTGGCATCTAGAATAAATGCAATGTCCATTTCTGCCAGGAGAGTATTATGGACTCGGCAGTGGACAGGTGATGCGGATTCTAAAAGGCACATGGACGTTTTGCCTTACAAGGGTGAGGAATTGTTTGGGGATGGTCTCTCGGACCTCGTTTCCACAGCGACGGCTGGGAAGTCGACATTTTTACCCCATGTTCCCTCACAGCCAAAGAAAGCACAGTATTATCAGGTACAGTCCTTTCGGCCCCAGAAAGGCAAGCGGGTTAAAGGCGCGTCCTTTCTGCCCAGAGGCAGAGGTAGGGGGAAAAAGCTGCACCAAACAGCAAGTTCCCAGAAACAAAAGTCCTCTCCCGCTTCCTCTAAGTCCACCGCATGACGCTGGGGCTCCACAGGTGGAGCCAGGTGCGGTGGGGGCCGGTCTCCGGAACTTCAGCGACCAGTGGGTTCGCTCACGGGTGGATCCCTGGATTCTACAAGTGGTATCTCAGGGGTACAAGCTGGAATTCGAGACGTCTCCCCCTCGCCGTTTCCTCAAATCAGCCTTGCCAACTACTCCCCCAGACAGGGAAGCGGTGCTGGAGGCGATTCACAAGCTGTACTCCCAGCAGGTGATAACCAAAGTACCCCTCCTTCAACAGGGACGGGGTTACTATTCCACAATGTTTGTGGTACCGAAACCGGACGGTTCGGTGAGACCCATTTTAAATTTGAAATCCTTGAACACTTATATAAGAAGGTTCAAGTTCAAAATGGAATCGCTCAGGGCGGTTATTGCAAGCCTGGACGAAGGGGATTACATGGTATCACTGGACATCAAGGATGCTTACCTGCATGTCCCCATTTACCCTCCTCACCAGGAGTACCTCAGATTTGTGGTACAGGACTGTCATTGCCAATTCCAGACGTTGCCGTTTGGTCTGTCCACGGCACCGAGGGTATTTACCAAGGTAATGGCCGAAATGATGATACTCCTTCGAAAAAAGGGAGTTATAATTATCCCGTACTTGGACGATCTCCTTATAAAGGCGAGGTCCAGGGAACAGTTGTTGATCGGAGTAGCACTAGCTCGGGAAGTGCTACAACAGCACGGCTGGATCCTGAATATTCCAAAGTCGCAGCTGGTTCCTACAACGCGTCTACTGTTCCTGGGGATGGTCCTGGACACAGAACAGAAAAAGGTGTTTCTCCCGGAGGAGAAGACCAAGGAGTTGTCATCTCTAGTCAGAGACCTCCTAAAACCAAAACAGGTGTCGGTGCACCACTGCACGCGAGTCCTGGGAAAGATGGTAGCTTCTTATGAAGCAATTCCATTCGGAAGGTTCCATGCAAGGATCTTTCAGTGGGATCTGTTGGACAAGTGGTCCGGATCGCATCTTCAGATGCATCGGCTGATAACCCTGTCTCCAAGGACCAGGGTGTCGCTGTTGTGGTGGCTGCAGAGTGCTCATCTTCTAGAGGGCCGCAGATTCGGCATACAGGACTGGGTCCTGGTGACCACGGATGCCAGCCTTCGAGGTTGGGGGGCAGTCACACAGGGAAGAAACTTCCAAGGACTATGGACAAGGATTCTCCGATGGACGGAAAATCATGTGTTAGCACGGTCAGCAGTGTTTATTCCGGGAGTGGACAACTGGGAAGCAGTCTTCCTCAGCAGGCACGACCTCCACCTGGGAGAGTGGGGACTTCATCCAGAAGTCTTCCAAATGATTGTACACCGTTGGGAAAGGCCACAGGTGGACATGATGGCGTCCCGCCTCAACAAAAAGCTAAAAAGATATTGCGCCAGGTCAAGGGACCCTCAGGCGATAGCTGTGGACGCTCTAGTGACACCGTGGGTGTACCAGTCGGTTTATGTGTTCCCTCCTCTGCCTCTCATACCCAAGGTACTGAGAATAATAAGAAGAAGAAGGAGAGGAGTAAGAACTATACTTGTGGTTCCGGATTGGCCAAGAAGAGCTTGGTACCCAGAACTTCAAGAAATGATCTCAGAGGACCCATGGCCTCTGCCGCTCAGACAGGACCTGCTGCAGCAGGGGCCCTGTCTGTTCCAAGACTTACCGCGGCTGCGTTTGACGGCATGGCGGTTGAACACCGGATCCTAAAAGAAAAGGGCATTCCGGAGGAAGTCATTCCTACGCTGATTAAAGCTAGGAAAGATGTGACCGTAAGACATTATCACCGCATATGGCGAAAATATGTTGCTTGGTGTGAGGCCAGGAAGGCCCCAACGGAGGAATTTCAGCTTGGTTGATTTCTGCACTTCCTACAGTCAGGAGTGACTATGGGCCTAAAATTGGGTTCCATTAAGGTCCAGATCTCGGCTCTGTCGATTTTCTTTCAAAGAGAACTGGCTTCACTGCCTGAAGTTCAGACTTTTGTTAAAGGAGTGCTGCATATTCATCCCCCTTTTGTGCCTCCAGTGGCACCGTGGGATCTCAACGTGGTGTTGGATTTCCTAAAGTCGCATTGGTTTGAGCCACTTAAAACCGTGGAGCTAAAATACCTCACGTGGAAAGTGGTCATGCTGTTGGCCTTGGTGTCGGCCAGGCGTGTATCAGAATTGGCGGCCCTGGGTTCCTCCTAATGCAAGACAATGCTAGACCTCATGTGGCTGGAGTGTGTCAGCAGTTCCTGCAAGATGAAGGCATTGATGCTATGGACTGGCTCGCCCGTTCCGCATGACGGTGGGGCTTCACAAGCGGAGCCGGGTACGGTGGGGGCCCGCCTCAGGAATTTCAGCGATCAGTGGGTTCGCTCACAGGTGGATCCCTGGATCCTTCAAATAGTATCTCAAGGATACAGGCTGGAATTCGAGGCGATTCCACCCCGCCGTTTCCTAAAATCCGCCTTGCCGATTGCTCCCTCAGACAGGGAGGCAGTGCTAGCGGCAATTCACAAGCTGTATTCCCAGCAGGTGATAATCAAGGTACCCCTACTTCAACAAGGCCGGGGTTACTATTCCACACTATTTGTGGTACCGAAACCGGACGGTTCGGTGAGACCCATTCTAAATTTGAAGTCCTTGAACACATACATAAAAAATTCAAGTTCAAGATGGAATCGCTCAGGGCGGTTATTGCAAGCCTGGACGAGGGGGATTACATGGTATCCCTGGACATCAAGGATGCTTACCTACATGTCCCCATTTACAATTCTCACCAGGAGTACCTCAGATTTGTGGTACAGGATTGCCATTACCAATTCCAGACGCTGCCGTTTGGACTCTCCACGGCACCGAGGGTATTTACCAAGGTTATGGCGGAAATGATGATACTCCTTCGAAAAAAGGGAGTTTTAATTATCCCATACTTGGACGATCTCCTAATAAAGGCACGATCCAAGGAACAGTTGTTAGTGGGAGTAGCACTATCTCAGGAAGTGCTGAGCCAGCACGGTTGGATTCTGAATATCCCAAAGTCACAGCTGGTCCCCACGACACGTCTAATGTTCCTGGGAATGATTCTGGACACGGCCCAGAAAAAAGTGTTTCTCCCGGAGGAGAAAGCCAGGGAGTTGTCTTCTCTAGTCAGAGACCTCCTAAAACCAAAACAGGTATCGGTGCATCACTGCACGCGAGTCCTGGGAAAGATGGTAGCTTCTTACGAAGCAATTCCATTCGGCAGGTTCCATGCCAGAATCTTTCAGTGGAACCTGTTGGACAAGTGGTCCGGATCGCATCTTCAGATGCATCGTTTAATAACCCTGTCTCCACGAACCAGGGTGTCTCTTCTGTGGTGGCTGAACAGTGCTCATCTTCTGGAGGGCCGCAGATTCGGCATACAGGACTGGGTCCTGGTGACCACGGATGCCAGCCTACGAGGCTGGGGGGCAGTCACAAAGGGAAGAAATTTCCAGGGACTATGGTCAAGTCAGGAGACTGCCCTTCACATAAATATTCTGGAACTAAGGGCCATTTACAATGCCCTAAGTCAAGCAAAATCCCTGCTCCTACACCAGCCGGTGCTGATCCAGTCAGACAACATCACGGCAGTCGCCCATGTGAATCGACAGGGCGGCACAAGAAGCAGGACGGCGATGGCAGAAGCCACAAAAATTCTCAGATGGGCGGAGAATCATGTACTAGCACTGTCAGCAGTGTTCATCCCGGGAGTGGACAACTGGGAAGCAGACTTTCTCAGCAGGCACGACCTCCACCCGGGAGAGTGGGGACTTCATCCAGAAGTCTTCCAAATGATTGTAAATCAATGGAGTCGTCCACAGGTGGACATGATGGCGTCCCGCATAAACAAAAAACTAGAGAAGTATTGCGCCAGGTCAAGAGACCCTCAGGCGATAGCGGTGGACGCCCTAGTGACACCGTGGGTGTACCGGTCAGTGTATGTGTTCCCTCCTCTACCTCTCATACCAAAGGTACTGAGAATAATAAGAAAGCGAGGAGTAAACACAATTCTCGTGGTTCCGGATTGGCCAAGAAGAGCGTGGTACCCGGAACTTCAAGAGATGATCTCAGAGGACCCTTGGTCCCTGCCGCTCAGACAGGACCTGCTACAGCAGGGCCCCTGTCTGTTCCAAGACTTACCGCGGCTGCGTTTGACGGCATGGCGGTTGAACGCCGGATCCTGAAGGAAAAGGGCATTCCGGAGGAAGTCATTCCTACGCTTATTAAAGCCAGGAAAGATGTTACGGCAAAACATTATCACCGCATATGGCGGAAATATGTTGCATGGTGCGAGGCCAAAAAGGCCCCAACAGAGGAATTTCAATTGGGTCGATTTCTGCATTTCCTGCAAGCAGGAGTGAATATGGGCCTAAAACTAGGCTCCATTAAAGTACAGATCTCGGCTCTGTCGATTTTCTTTCAAAAGGAACTAGCTTCAGTACCTGAAGTTCAGACATTTGTGAAAGGAGTGCTGCATATTCAGCCCCCATTTGTGCCTCCTGTGGCACCGTGGGATCTCAACGTGATGTTGAATTTCTTAAAATCACATTGGTTTGAGCCACTAAAAACCGTGGATCTGAAATATCTCACGTGGAAAGTGGTCATGTTATTGGCCCTGGCATCAGCCAGGCGAGTGTCAGAATTGGCGGCTTTATCATGTAAAAGCCCTTATCTGATTTTTCATATGGATAGGGCAGAATTGAGGACTCGTCCCCAGTTTCTCCCTAAGGTGGTGTCAGCGTTTCACCTGAACCAGCCTATTGTGGTGCCTGCGGCTACTAAGGATTTGGAGGACTCCAAGTTGCTAGACGTTGTCAGGGCCCTGAAAATATATGTTTCCAGGACGGCTGGAGTCAGAAAATCTGACTCGCTGTTTATCCTATATGCACCCAACAAGTTGGGTGCTCCTGCTTCTAAGCAGACTATTGCTCGTTGGATTTGTAGTACAATTCAGCTTGCACATACTGTGGCAGGCCTGCCACAGCCTAAATCTGTCAATGCCCATTCCACAAGGAAGGTGGGCTCATCTTGGGCGGCTGCCCGAGGGGTCTCGGCTTTACAACTTTGCCGAGCAGCTACTTGGTCAGGGGCAAACACGTTTGCAAAATTCTATAAATTTGATACCCTGGCTGAGGAGGACCTGGAGTTCTCTCATTCGGTGCTGCAGAGTCATCCGCACTCTCCCGCCCGTTTGGGAGCTTTGGTATAATCCCCATGGTCCTTACGGAGTTCCCAGCATCCACTAGGACGTTAGAGAAATTAAGAATTTACTTACCGGTAATTCTGTTTCTCGTAGTCCGTAGTGAATGCTGGGCGCCCATCCCAAGTGCGGTCTATCTGCAATACTTGTACATAGTTATTGTTAACTAAATCGGGTTATTGTTGAGCCATCTGTTGAGAGGCTCCATCGTTTCATACTGTTAACTGTGTTTCATATCACGAGTTGTTCGGTGTGATTGGTGTGGCTGGTATGAGTCTTACCCGGGATTCAAAATCCTTCCTTATTGTGTACGCTCGTCCGGGCACAGTACCTAACTGAGGCTTGGAGGAGGGTCATAGTGGGAGGAGCCAGTGCACACCAGGTAGTCTAAGATCTTTCTAGAGTGCCCAGCCTCCTTCGGAGCCCGCTATTCCCCATGGTCCTTACGGAGTTCCCAGCATCCACTACGGACTACGAGAAACAGAATTACCGGTAAGTAAATTCTTAATTTTTACCCCATTTGGGCTAATTTACCCCTGTTCCCTGACCACTGCTCTAAAAGATATCTCCATTCTTCGAATGCTAACTTAATGGCAAGCAATTCCTGCTCCCCGATGGCATAGTTTCGCTCAGCAGGCAGGAATCTTCGAGAACAATAACCGCATGGATGGACCTTCTTGTCCTCGTAAACTTGTGATAAAACAGCCCCAACTGTCTCTGTGGAAGCATCCACCTCCACGAGAAATGGACGATTAAGATCAGGTTGACTAAGAATGAGAGCAGACATGAAGGCTTGTTTCAAACCGAGGAAGGCTTTAGTAGCTTCAGGAGTCCAATTCAAAGGATCCGCTCCTTTACACGTCAAGGCCATGATGGGAGCGACCAAGGTGGAGTAACTCTTAATAAATTTCCTGTAGAAATTGGCGAAGCCAAGGAAGCGTTAAATCCCTTTGAGAGTTGTGGGACCTGACCAGTTACGAATAGCTCGGACTTTGGCAGGGTCCATCCGTAGTTCTGATCCGGAAATGATGAAACCCAAAAATGGAATGGATGCTACCTCGAAGGTACATTTTTCCAATTTACAGTATAATCGATTCTTCCTCTGACGAGTTAACACTTCCTTGACTTGGAGATTATGGGACTCCAGATCTTTGGAAAATATTAAGAAATCATCTAAGTATACCACCAAGCATTTATAGAGAAGATCCCGAAAGAGTTCATTCACATGAGTTTGGAAAACTGCTGGAGCATTACAGAGACCAAATGGCATTACGAGATACTCGTAATGCCCATCCCAAGTATTCAAGGCTGGTTTCCATTCAACCCCTGCACGGATTCTAATCAAGTTACAGTATAAGCGCCTCGAAGATCAAGTTTAGTAAAAACTGTGGCCCCCTTCACTCGGTCGAATAATTCAGGGATTAGTGGAAGTGGATACCGATGGTTGATAGTGATTTAATTGAATCTTCGGTAATCAATGCATGGTCGCAGGCCACCATCTTTTTTCTTGACAAAAAGAAAAAATCTGTCCCCTTCAGGAGATGCCTTTGGCCAATTTCTCTTGTATGTAGTACGACATAGCCTGAGTCTCAGGGATAGATAATGGGTAAATTCAGCCTCTGGGAGGAGTCCTACCCGGCACCAAATCAATCGGGCAATCCCATTCATGGTGAGGTGGTAAAGAATCTGCCCCTTGATTACTAAAGATGTCTATGTAATACTGGTAAACTGTGGTAACTCGGAGACATGAACTGAACGAAGAGGTTTAACTGAAGCCAAGCAACCATTGGTACAAGATTCTCCCCAGGATTGGATCTCCATAGTTCACCAACAGAGTTTTGGATTATGTTTTTGTAACCAAGGTAATCCGAGAATCACATCATGAGAGGCTTTGGGAATCACGAGAAAGGAGATATAGGGGGTCATTCCGAGTTGATCACTCGCTAGCAGTTTTTAGCAGCCATGGAAATGCTATGCCGCCGCCCACTGGGAGTGTATTTTAGCTTACCAGAAGTGCGAACGAAGGGATCGCAGATCGGCTACAAAATGATTTTGTGCAGTTTCTGAGTAGCTTCAAACCTACTCAGCGCTTGCGATCACTTCAGACCATTAAGTTCCTGATTTGATATCACAAACACGCCCTGCGTTCGCCCAGCCATGCCTGCATTTTTCCTGCCACGCCTGCGTTTTTCCGAACACTCCCTGAAAACGGTCAGTTGACACCCAGAAACGCCCTCTTCCTGTCAATCACTCTGCGGCTGCCTGTGCGACTGAAAAGCATCCCTAGACCCTGTGTAAAACTACATCGTTCGTTGTAATAGTACGCCGCATGCACGCATTGCGCCGCATGCGCAGAAGTGCTGGTTTTTAGCCTCATCGCTGCACTGCGAACGAATGCAGCTAGCGATCAACTCGGAATGACCACCATATTCAGAGTGTAATACGCCCACTTTCATTCTGAGAAAAGTAGTTTGAAAGGTTATTATGCCTTCAGGGATTCGACTTCCATCCACTGCCGTAATGGAAATTGCTTGTTCCAAGGGCACAGTCCGAATCTTAAATTACTGAACGATGGTGGAAAGATTTGAAGTTTCCAGCTGCTCCGGAATGTAACAAAGCTGAGACAAAGAGGACAGAAGATGAAACTTCCAAACAAATGGGCAAAGTTGGCTCCTTTCCAGTACGTGACTCTAAAGTAACTCCTAGCTTAGCCTCTCTGGAGTAAGCTAGGAGCGGGAGTTTTCCGGACGGAGTTTACAAGACTTCATGAAGTGTTCTGAGGACCCGCAATACATACAGAGGTTCCCCTGAAAGCGACGAGAACGCTCTTCTTCCGAAAACCGAGAGTGACTGATTTGCATTGGCTCTTCAGTTGCTGGAGCAAGTTGAGACAAAGAGGGATCTTGCTGAGGTCCTGATCGGAAATGAAGACTTGGACGTTCAAACTTAGTTTTCTCCAAACAGCGTTCTCTATACCGCTAGTCCAGTTTGTTGCAAATAGAAATCAGTTCATCCAATTTCGTGGGCACATCCTGAACTGTCAAGTCCTCCTTAACCCTGTCAGAAAGGCTGTAGCACCGCCTCCAGAGGCCTGGTCGCCTGATGGATCCATGTAGCCAGTGCTTACAGTCAAGGCAGGCTGTTTCTGTGAATCCGTTAGACTCAGACCAACCGAAGGAGCATATGCTCCTGAGTGCAGGAAACAAGGAAGACGAAGATAATTCCTTTTCATATATTTTATTAAGGGCAACAGATCAGAATGTGACTTTAGGAAGTCTGAGACTAACTATTTCTGGGTTGGAAAACTGTAGAGAATGAAGTCACTGAACTCCTGAAGAAAGAAGAGGGTGCCTGCAGAGAGAGAAGGTTTGTTGACGGGGCGTGACTGAGGAACTATGACGAGGTCTGCGGGATGACATGGAGGCGTGTGAAGAACTGTGATGAATTGGTTTCTGGATGGGATGATAACGTGAAAGAAAAACTGTAAAGAATGTCCACTGAGTGATACGAGGCTGAGACTGAAGAACTGTGAAGAATATGCTGTAGATGATACGAAGATGTTATTGAAGAACTGTGAAGTTGAGTTGTTTAATGATGCAAAGACGAGGCTGAAGAACTGTGAAGATTGACGGATGATGCGAAGACGTGAATGAAGAACTGTGAAGACTGGTTGCTGGATGATGCGAAGAAGTGAATGAAGAACTGTGAAGACTGGCTACAGGATGATGCGAAGATGTGAATGAAGAACTGTGAAGACTGGTTGCAGGATGATGCGAAGACATAAATGAAGAACTGTGAAGACTGGTTGCAGGATGATGCGAAGATGTGACTGAAAAGCTGTGAAGATCATCCACTGGATGATGCGGAGACGTGAGCGAAAGACACAGGCTGAAGCTGGTGAACCACCACGGGAATCCTGGAGAATTCAAAGCCACCGACGGGAGAGTGGTTGACCGCAGGGGAGCTGGTGAGCGTTGTGCAGCGAGAGCTGGCTGAGAACTCGGAGAGCAAGTGGGACCAATTACCTAGAGACACACAGAACAATCTGCGAGAGCACAGAGCTAGGGTACAGAATAACTACAACAAAGCACTGGCACAGAATGCAAAAATCCCAGCCTATTTATAGGCAGCAGGGAAACAGGATTGGCTGACACTCACCCATCACGCTCCTTGGTGCTGCACTTGGTCTCCAACATAGCCGCTCCTTACACTGCAGACACACAGGGAAGCTGCGGGCCACTAGGTCCTCCCTCCAAACTCCAGGAAGTCGTCACTCCCGCCACTGACCCCGCCACGTCCACATGCGGCCACAGAGCACCGCAGTCAGCCATGCCGGCAGGGGACGAATCCCGGGACCCGCGTCGGTAAACGCTCGCCACGTGACACAGATGACAGTATTCTCCATACCTAAGACACTGCAAGAACAGATGGGTCAAGCCTGGAAACAACCAGATAAACGTTTCCAATTGCCAAAGAAATTTACCATTAACTATCCCCCACCTAAAGGGGTTATGACAAAATGGGAGATCCCACCTAATGTGGATGCATCTTTAGCTAGATTGTCAAAAAAGACAATCTTATCTATACCTAACATTACTACATTAAAGGATGCTTCAGACAGCAAGCTGGACATGGCACTTAAGTCCATCTTTGTGGCAGCTGGAGCTTCACACAGACCAATGCTGGTAAGTGCCTGGGTCAGTAAGGCTGTGGTGGCTTGGGCTGGTCAGATAGTCAGTGCAGTGACAGAAGAGGGTAACCAGGAAGAGTTTTCTCACTTAGCAGACCATATCCGTGAATCATCCTCTTATCTTGTATTTCAGCTTCAGTAGTGTCGGCAAGGCGTATTTTATGGCTCAGAGATTGGCAAGTGGATTCGGACTTTAAGAATGCAGTAGAGGCCATTCCCTTCGTAGGAGATACTTTGTTCAGTCCTGAATTAGACAAATGGATCTCACAGGCCACGGCTGGGAGTTCAAATTTTTTTGCCTACTTCATACCCTAGAACCACACCGACGGTCAGACGAAGTTATTCAGTACCGACCTTCACTTCGTTCAGAACTCAATCCTTTCGTGCCAGAGGTAGAGGCTATGGAAGACAATCTTGTGGAAACAGAGGCCATTCCCAGTCGGTAACTCGAAAGCAGGACCCTAAGTCCACTGAAAAAACAGTGGCATGACGGTCTCCCAGCTCATTTTGGGTCTCTCAAAGTGGGCACCCGGTTGACAGGGTTTCGGGAAGCCTGGGCCGAAACCACTCCAGAGATCTGGGTCAACAATATTATATCTTACGGTTACAAAATAGAGTTTCTTATACATCCTCAAAGCCAATACTTCATTACAGGTCTACCTCAGTGCCCTCAAAAGGCAAGGGCATTGAAATTGGCTATCCAAAAGTTGATCCTTTCAGACGTCATAGTCCCAGTACCAGTACCGGTACCACAAAGAGGAAGGGGTTTTTATTCAAATATTTTTGTGGTACCCAAACAAGATGGTTCGGTCAGACCCATTCTAAACCTGAAGGCGTTAAACCAATTTCTAACAGTTTACCGTTTCAAGATGGAATCGATACAGTCAGTCATAGCAGGGTTGGAACACAAGCAATTCATGGTGTCTATGGACATAAAGGACGCGTACCTCCATGTTCCAATTTGGACGCCACATCAAGCGTATCTGAGGTTTGCAGTGGAGAAGGAACACTATCAATTCAGAGCGCTACCATTCGGTCTGTCCTCAGCTCCAAGTATCTTCGCAAAGATCATGGCAGTCACGGTAGCAAAATTAAGATCTATGGGGGTAACAATAATACCGTATCTGGACGATCTTTTGATCAAGGACCCGTCTTCGGAGATTTTGATCAGGGATGCAAGCTACTGGTAAGAGTGTCCCATTTCAGGTGGGTGCTCAAACTACCAGGTCGGTAGGAGCTTCTTGGGCGTGTCAAAGTCAGAAAAATATCACGCTGCACATTGCCATATATGCACCTCATGCGTGTGCCGGCTGCACGAGCATGAGCTCTCCCGTGCGTGCGTATACTCGCAGTCACGTGCACTCGCAGGCGCACGGTATGCGCATTTACGGTAGAGTTTGTGTGCGTCTAGCGGGCGACTCAATCGTAACATATTTTAGTCATATAATGTATTTTGTAGATTATGGTCCCTTTGATAGAATCTGAAAGTTTAGTTAATATAGCATGTTCGGGGACAAAGAGATTCCTCTTTGTTTGATACGAAGGGTCAGACAGGGGTTACACAGTGGTGTTTAGTATCCATCGGAAGAGAATATAAGTAGCAATATTCCGGTGTTGGTTTGAAGCGGATTACTCGCTTGTGCGTATAGTTATGTCCATAAGAAGTTTATGGACATTTACTATATTTGCACTTTATTACCCATGCGGCGGGAAACCCAGTTTCCCTCCCACCTGAGCAGTTTGAAATAGTCACAGCCCACCTGTATGAACCAACCTATGACCTTTTGTTATAATGCAGAGACGAATTCCTGTGTCCAATGAACAATAAGAATGTAGGGACCATTGTACTGTATTGTGTGTAGTGTATAAAAAGACAAGCCGATCTGGGCCAGCTCTCTACTCTTTTCAATGGTTCTCATCACTGATAATCGGGAGCTGGATATCCAGAAAGGCGCTTGCGATTGTTTCCCCTTGTGCGTAAGTTCTCTGCAACCATATTTTGTCTCTTATTAATGTTATAAGCCATTCTCTCTCTCCTTCCCCCTTAAATGTAATTGTGTCTTTGTTGTACTTTAAACGTGTAGTAACTCGGTTAGGTATTTTATGTTAGTTTGGTAGTGTATAACTTGTATTGTGTATTCTTTTGCAATTGAACGTTCATTCTCTCCCTTAAAGGTGTTAAAACCTTAGACCGGTATTTGAGTGTTTATTATATTGCTAAAGTGTTCTCTGAGCGTCACATACGCTCATACAGCTTTTAAACTAACAAGGTTACACTGTGTTGCATTTACACCTTATCACTGCACAAAGGTTTACATTATAAGTACATTGTTTATAATATTGTTACAAAGGTTTAACTCTGTGAGCGTCAGCGCCGCTTGTGATCTCCTCGTGGTCTCGAGCGTCCGTTACGCTGATAGCGTATCATTACGTTAGTCGGCAGCCTATAGCGTGCTTGCCTTTACGCTTTAAGCCGTGAGCGAACGTGCCGCTCGTGCGTCTCGTCCACAGCTAAGCGTTTGTTACGCTACGTGTGTACTCTTACGGTATTCCATACGCCAATTGCGTACTGTGTCTCTTAACCTTTTAGAGTGTTTAATATAGGATATATATATATTAGGCTTTGTCAATTGGGGACTCGCCCGCTCTTCACATATCTGCACTAGGTAATTTCAGCAGACATTATCGGTCAGCAAAGGGCGGGAGGTAATATTCCTCGTAGTGCTGACCAGATAAGCGTCTGCTTCGCTTAGTAAGGAGTGCTGAAGGAATCCGGAACCGGAAGGTAAGAACAGTACGTTATTGACTTTTAAAACCTGTTTAGTTTCTGTTTTGCGAACGTACGCATAAGCACACACACCTGTATTTCTTGTTTAGTATTATTTGTCCGTACCTCATTCTCCTGATTACCACACACTAGTGATAAACGTGCTGAGACATTTGTTGTTATTAATAGTTAAAAGAAAAAAAAAAGTAATATTTAAGGGAATAATTGTAAAAGGCACGCACACAATCTCGCCTAGAATACAAGGGAGATTTGAGTGGTGTTCAGTGAAGGATTACTGTTAAAGATCATTCACATTGATAAACGTGTAGTGTGTTACTGTGGACGTATTTGGTCTGCGTACACGTGTCCTTACAAGGGCAGGGCGTACGCAACGCAAGGGTCGACGCACGGAGCGTATATTACGCAACGGAGCGTATGGATACGCCCACATAATACAAACCGCACGATAGTATTGTTTTAATAGGCAATAAGGAAGTAACGCGAAAATAACACAAATCTATCTCAAATCCAAAAGTTTAAAGTTAAAAGAAAAAGACTTTCTCTGTTGCAATTCTTCTGGGTTAGACTATTACTGAATGAAAGGAATTCTGTACAGAAATAAGAGTGTTCGAATGTAAGAGTGTGTATATATAAGATTTCTCTTTTATTACGGAAGTGGGAACCATAGGCCAGTAGAAAGAGGTACACCAGCGAGAGTGATATCGTGGGGTGGCTTGGGAGGCGTCCCTTGTTAGTCTCGACATATTAATGAGCAGTAGAGTCTGCTGTACATAACAGACCAGGAGGTCACAGACCAGGAGGTCACAGAACAGGAGGTTCAGGTACAGCAGACTAGAAGTAGAGAGCACAACCGAAGAGGGTTGGTGCGAGACCCATATAGGCCAAAGAAGCTCATCGCTGAAGGAATTCGCAGCAGAAATTTTCGATTCCACTGATCGTTCCGCACATAAGATTAGTTGCTTGTGTGCAGATACGATTGTACCGCATGTGATTGTGTGCATTAGCGTGTCTTGAATTCAGAAGAACGCTACTTGCACATTGTTAACGTGATTTGTGTAATTTTTTTATTTTAAGGGAAGTAGCCTGATCACTCAGGGACATTCCAGCGACTGATACTTGCTGGGGAGGGTAAGACACTCCCACACGCCCGAGCAAGTAGACGTACTTAGGTGCCCTAGGTTGGGTACGGAACCTCTGGGAACTTTGGTCGCCATATTGGCCAGCGTGGGCGGAGTTTAGTGGGCGGACCTCGTTGCAAAACCCCCACCGCAGCCTTACCCCAGACATTTTGGTTTTCTGTAAGGGTTGCCGAAGACCCTGATTTGAAGTCAGAGGTAGTGAAAGCAGCACCTGCAGAGATGGGGGCCAGTTGTTCAGGTAAGGGGCGATCAACCCAGGTTCAGGTTGATTTGAAACCGATCAATCAGGTCGGCAAGGTCATGTGTGAGAAATCAGACCAAGATGGTCATCACACAGAAAAGTTGTGCAATGAATGGGAAAGGATGACTGTGCATGACGGGGAAAAGTTTCCCCGGGTAGGTAGTTTTAACCCAGAAGTGTTACAGAATTTAAGGAGAAGAGTGTGCCTGATTAAATCTTCAAAAAGGCGTATTAGACATTATGACTATTTAAAATTGTGGCAACAGGAAAGTGAAATGCAAAGAAATTTAACTTACATATCTGACTCTCATCTTGGGAAGAGAGACATGGCAATGGAGAGGATTATGGCTGCAGAGAATGGCACAATGGTGTACGATAAAAATGCACATAGTAACTGTATTAAGACTGAAAGTAACAATTGTAATAAATGTAACAAGAATAATCATAATACTGTTAAATGTACAACTATTAACCCATGCAAGTTGCACCCCATGTTAAACTTCCCTCAGGATCACCAGCAAGAAAGTGGGCCCAGCACGATGTCGGCACCTTTTCCAGTAGCCAGCACACAAGACATCCAGGTGGACGCGACCAATTCGGTAAAGGCAGTAATCAAACCCCCTAACGGAGGGTCAGGTGAGGTCGTGTCCACAGGTACGTACGGTGTTATATATCACGCACAAACAAATGTACCTCATATTGTAGAACCAACACAAGGTGATGTAATTGAATTTAGTCCTGTCAGGGTGATCACAGTCCCCAATGGGAAGACTGACGATCAGGGAATCATTCCCGTCAAGGACAGTGCAATGCGCCGTCCCTGGTCCCGGATGGAATTGAGAGCAATTATGTCTGAATTCCCTGATCCTAGGAAAGATCTAGTTGCATGTCAGAGATTTATTAAAGAACTAGGAAACTCCACAGAACCCACCAACAAAGATTGGCGGACAGTGCTGAGGGCATGTTTGCCCTCCAGTGTTGACCCTGCGAAATTTATTGCTGATTGTAAACTAAACACAGAGGTACCTCGTACGGAGGAACACAATCAGGAATGTATTAAGCAGATCAACCAGCAGTTAGGAGTATATTTCCCAGCCATTGCCAAGTGGAACAAAATCCTCTCCATAAGACAAGGAGGAAGGGAAAGTACTTCTGACTACTTCAATCGAGCACTGCAAGTAATGGCTAGAGACACTGGGATCACAGACATCAAAACAAATGCACAGCATAAAGAAATAGCGGTTAAGTTATAAATGAATGGTTTAAAGGAGGTGTTGAGAACAAAGGTACAGACCACCAACCCAAACTGGAGAAATATCTCGGTGGCTACATTAAGAGAGGCCGCTATTGATCATGATCGGAACATCACCAGACACAGGGAGTCACGGAGTAATAAGCTGATGGCCGTAAGTATACAGGCTCTAACCAAAAGGCCACTCCAGCATAAGCCCCAAACCCCTGCGAGAAATTCAAATGTGGTAGTCTGTTACAATTGTCATAAAGAGGGACACTTTGCAAGAGATTGTAGATCAAGAAAAATACAAAAGTCATATCAACCCCCTAGACAAGAGCACGAGCAGAATTATGACAAACCAAATTATAATCAGGGATCATATAGGAAGAATTTTGGGCCACACCCATGATATGTAGTCAGGAAAGGTGATCATTAGGACTGATGGTAAGCCTGAGGTTATTGTTAATAAATTGGGAGGTCATTCCTTGAAGACACAGGAATGACCGGGTAAAAATTTGTAATGTATCTGTAAAATGTTTTTTTTTTTCCCCCATCTCTGACGGTCATCGACAGGACTCAAACATTACATAGCTACTTGGTCTTTGCAGAAGTCTACCAAAACCCCAGCATGACCTATCCGCATCAATGTATCCTGGCCAGATACAAAGGGTGGAGTTTGGAAATGCTGGTGGAAGGGACTGCGCAAAGATACCAATGGACATGCAGGTGTGACAGCCTGATGATGAACGGAAGAACTGACAATGTTTTTTTTCCTCTCTTGAAAAAATGTTTGAAAATTTTTTTTTTCTGTTGTTGTTTATTGTTGATTTATGTGATGCATATATATATATATGAACGGTTCTCTCTCTCCCTTGTTGTTTTTTTCTCTATCTCTCTTCTTTCTCACGTTCTCATAACGTTACAGATGGTATGTCACACATTAGTTGGACAAATGGTAATGCAAGATTTATTCTCCTTACAGAAAGAGCGCTGAGCTAGAAGAAATATTGTATCACCAGAATGTTTAGAAGACTGAGAGACAGCACCTTTGAGATGACAGCAGAACAAGAAGAACAACAAGACTAGAGAACTAATTATCGTAACAAGTTTCTCTCCCCCTCAAACTGTTTTTCTGTACCCCCATTACAAATTTATCCTTTTCTCCTCCTGTAAGATGGACTTGCCCCAAGAGACTGTGATATGGATTTTCCTGTTGACCATGATGTTGACCAGAGCAGTCTGTTTCGGTGAGAGTACCAGTGAGGTCGAGAAAGGATCCAGAAGGTTTTCTGATGACTGAGACGGAGGTGTAAATTTCCAATAGCAACACAATCACCGAGCAAAGGCGAGTACCGGAAACGATCTAGCAGCCATGTTAGTTGTAAACATTGTAAAGGATTGTTAGCTAAAGAGAACTGTATCTGTAGACTCTGTGACAGTGTAGTTGAGGATGGGTGCATCAAGAAATGTCAGTCCAGTTTTAATATCCACATGGACCGGCATCCATTGAGTGACTATCACTCCTTAGTGGGTAAAGTGTTAAATCAGACAGATTGTTGGGTATGCTCTCAAGTACCTCAAGGCCATAGCAAATCAGGATTAGTGCAATTTCCTTTAACTATAGGGGAGGTACTTGAGCTAAGTGGTGGGAGGCCGGTGGACAGGAGGTTTAATATCTCCAGTCCTCCTAGTTTGAAGCTCCACCAATATCATGTGGATAGATCCCTAGTATGTTTTAACATTTCCAATCCCCGAAAGCCGGGAAATTGGGAAGTGTCATGGAATAACCAAACCATGACCTTTTCATACAGAGCCGATAGAATGCCTACAGATACAGAACTTATACGCCACATAGCCGGTAGTGGAAAATATTTCCGATATAGGTATACCCTAGGAAGTAGGATCATGAGAGTTGGAGAAGTATCACCAGGATACTGTGCACATATCGTACAAACTGATACGTGTACTAAACAGATGGGAGAATTAGGGTTAGGAGATTTCATATGGAAAATGTGTAATATGGTTATGTCCTACTCCGTCCCATATGTTCTCCCCGATGATGCATATTTCATATGCGGGAGGAAGGCGTATAAGTGGCTTGCCCCAAACTCAGAAGGGTTATGTTATATTGGAAAAGTACTGCCTGAGGTAATGACCGTATCCCACACTAAAATGAAGGATATTCACCGCAGTGCCCAAGCTCCTTATACTCACACTCATTACGAGCACATCGTTAAACGGCACCTGATAGAAAGAACAGAGCACCCGGCCTCTGACCTGATCCATGAATCCACCGGGATTCAATTCCTAATCGCGTTAGATATCACTCGTACCGCCAGAGGAGTGATAAATTATAAATATATATCTGCGCTTGCAAATTTATTAGACAATATCACTGAAATGTATGATGACACATTCAGGTATACCGGAAGGGAGCTCCAAGCTTATAAAACAGAACTGGTTCAGCATAGGATGGTTCTTAATTATCTCACGGCAGTGACGGGTGGATATTGTGTCACACTGGCAACGCAGTACGGCGTAAAATGCTGCACTTATATTACGAATAGCACCGAGGACCCGGTCGAGGTCATAGACAAAAAGATGGACGACATTCTCCAATTAAAGTGGGAGTTCCGCAGGAGACACAACCTCACCCTCGCTGCTGTGGGTAATGAGCTGACCGGTTGGGTGTCATGGTTGAACCCGCGAAATTGGTTCTCTGGTTTAGGAGAATGGGCTCAAGGAATTATCATGGATGTAGGGAAATTTCTTTTGTGTATTCTGGGTGTCATCATATTGGTCGGTCTGATATTTAGATGCGTTCGGGTTTTAACAAAGTGTAAACGTAGCGCCCGAGTGATGAGTTTAAGAAGTGAAGATACTGTAATAACAACGACTGATTTGGTTTATGACCCAACGATAGAGACAATGTTGTGATGAAAATGTGATTCCACGGTCCGTTTCTTTCACCCGTTTCTCCTTTGTTTTCCTCCAAGGTACAAAGACATCAGCTTGGAAGAAGAATTTGACAACCTTTTACACAGACAACTGATGGACTATGCCATAGACCCCCCATATCCCTAGTAACTTTAACTTTACGCTAGCCCAACATTTTTTGTAAGTCTATGGACATTGAAAAAGCTTTTTGCACACCGTTTATAGCAAAAGCATCAGGAGACTACAGTCAACATGTACATCGAGACAAGACAAGACACAAGACAAGACCTCAATCGGCAAATGTATATTAAACTCACATAGTTTATGACTGCATTTACCATAATTGCTCTTTATCTTCATTTCTACAACCTTCAGGTAATGACACACATAGTCGATAGGGAATACAGGCACAGATATCAGCACTCACATATCCCCCCCATTCATGTATCATCAACTAAAATGTGCTCCCCCATTTTGTTGCAACCAAAAGCCGAAAAGAGCTCGGTAAAGTTTGACAGCCCATCCACAGACCCGTACCACGGGATAAGAAGGAATTCAAATGTATACTTCGCAATACCTCGAAGCTTGATTTAAAACACGTACGGCACAATGATACATGACCCCTCAAACATGGACTCATACATACATGCTTCTACTATCTCACTAGATCATACCTTTTTCTCACCTTCTTCTCTTCTCCCCTACCCAATCATATAAATGTATTATACATGACATATATTTTTCTCTTTTTGAACTGTTTTAGGAAGTGGCAGTTATTGGTGACTGCCAAAGGGTGGACTGTCAAAGTCAGAAAAATATCACGCTGCACATTGCCATATATGCACCTCATGCGTGTGCCCGCTGCACGAGCATGAGCTCTCCCGTGCGTGCGTATACTCGCAGTCACGTGCACTCGCAGGCGCACGGTATGCGCATTTACGGCAGAGTTTGTGTGCGTCTAGCGGGCGACTCAATCGTAACATATTTTAGTCATATAATGTATTTTGTAGATTATGGTCCCTTTGATAGAATCTGAAAGTTTAGTTAATATAGCATGTTCGGGGACAAAGAGATTCCTCTTTGTTTGATACGAAGGGTCAGACAGGGGTTACACAGTGGTGTTTAGTATCCATCGGAAGAGAATATAAGTAGCAATATTCCGGTGTTGGTTTGAAGCGGATTACTCGCTCGTGCGTATAGTTATGTCCATAAGAAGTTTATGGACATTTACTATATTTGCACTTTATTACCCATGCGGCGGGAAACCCAGTTTCCCTCCCACCTGAGCAGTTTGAAATAGTCACAGCCCACCTGTATGAACCAACCTATGACCTTTTGTTATAATGCAGAGACGAATTCCTGTGTCCAATGAACAATAAGAATGTAGGGACCATTGTACTGTATTGTGTGTAGTGTATAAAAAGACAAGCCGATCTGGGCCAGCTCTCTACTCTTTTCAACGGTTCTCATCACTGATAATCGGGAGCTGGATATCCAGAAAGGCGCTTGCGATTGTTTCCCCTTGTGCGTAAGTTCTCTGCAACCATATTTTGTCTCTTATTAATGTTATAAGCCATTCTCTCTCTCCTTCCCCCTTAAATGTAATTGTGTCTTTGTTGTACTTTAAACGTGTAGTAACTCGGTTAGGTATTTTATGTTAGTTTGGTAGTGTATAACTTGTATTGTGTATTCTTTTGCAATTGAACGTTCATTCTCTCCCTTAAAGGTGTTAGAACCTTAGACCGGTATTTGAGTGTTTATTATATTGCTAAAGTGTTCTCTGAGCGTCACATACGCTCATACAGCGTTTAAACTAACAAGGTTACACTGTGTTGCATTTACACCTTATCACTGCACAAAGGTTTACATTATAAGTACATTGTTTATAATATTGTTACAAAGGTTTAACTCTGTGAGCGTCAGCGCCGCTTGTGATCTCCTCGTGGTCTCGAGCGTCCGTTACGCTGATAGCGTATTATTACGTTAGTCGGCAGCCTATAGCGTGCTTGCCTTTACGCTTTAAGCCATGAGCGAACGTGCCGCTCGTGCGTCTCGTCCACAGCTAAGCGTTTGTTACGCTACGTGTGTACTCTTACAGTATTCCATACGCCAATTGCGTACTGTGTCTCTTAACCTTTTAGAGTGTTTAATATAGGATATATATATATTAGGCTTTGTCAGGCGGCTGCTAGAGGAGCCTCTACGGGTCAACTTTGTAGAGCTGCAGTTTTGGACGGTTGGTTCTCCAGGCTTCAGAAAGCACTCCCGCCTGTGGGAGTATCTTTGGGATGTCCCCAGCTGTTTAGAATTCCAGTGTCCCCTAGTGAATGACAGAGAAAAGAGGATTTTGTTACTTACCGATAAATCTATTTCTCTGGGGACACTGGATGCCCACCTCGGTGCTGCCTGCCTGTGTGTTCTTGTTAATTTGTTTAAATCTGGTTTTCTTCTTGCTAAGTTTACAGTTTCATAGTTTCAAAATTAACGTTTTACGCCATGGCGTGTATGGTTCCTTCCTGAATATTTCTTTCATGTTCTCCTCTCCGTACAATTTTCCAAATTGGAGGGAGAGGGACGTAAAGGGGGAGGAGCCAGCTGTGCACTGCAATTGATTTACATATATTGTGCCACCTCCGGTCTCCATTCTTCACACCCCAGCTGTTTAGAATTCCAGTGTCCCTGAGTGGATTTCTCGGTAAGTACCTAAAACCTATTTTTTGTAATAAATACTGTATATGAATAATTTGTCCTCAGAAAATTAATTGCATCAGATCCTCCTTTATCTATGCCCTAAAATCTGATCTAATTATCCTACTGTTTGAAGCAGGAGTCAGGCGTCATTTCTAATGACTCAGGCCCCATCCAGAATTGTCTCCGACTCCACAGCCATGCTTACCCCCATAGGTGGGAACTTATGTCTAGAGATTTTACACTAGCAAATGTGAAGACACTAATTTCTTCTTGTTACAAATACCAATTACATTTCTCACTGACAATCCTAATGATGACTGAAAGGAGCTACTGTAAGAGTTTTAACTCTGTATCTCAATTACATTATCTGTTATAGTACTTATCGTTCTTCTTTGCATTTTGGCTAACATCAAGTACAATATCTGTTCTAGGAAAACACTTGGTGTAGTATCTGTTCTTACACTGGGGTTGTGAGAGGCCCCTGGTGGAGAATGGAGAACCACCTTATGGAGTACCATACCAGGGTTGGACAGGCCCTGGTGAAGAGTGGAGAACCACTGGGCGTAGTATCCGTCGTCCTTCTATGGGGTTAAAATAGGACCCTGACGTGGAATGAAGTACTGCCCTGTTTAGTATCTGCTCTTGTGCAGAGAGTTGGCCCTGTACCCTGGCACTGAACAGAGAAAATCTTGGTCGGGAGCAGCCTGAAGCCCAAGATGCTATGTGTCCCTGGTGCTGGCAGAGCCAGGGGAGCCTGAAAATGAACTGGTGTGCGAATCCCATTTTGCACTAGTATGGCACTTTGCACTTGCACTTCACAACGTCTGCCTGTACTTTTTCCGTTTTGCCATGGCCTTTTGGCTAGGGCAAGGACAATTTTTGTTTTCCCTCAGCCTTTGGGGCTAGGGCTAATTTATTTATTTGTTTTTCACGTGTGATTGCACTTTTTTTGCACTAAACCACACCTTTTTATGTTTTTTGTGTGTGTGTCACGTTTTCATGGGATTTAGGTGGACAATTTTGGGTCACCTCTCCCCTTGTTGCCGAAGCCCTCTCCTTTTGGGGAGAGCTGAAGGTTTTTCATTCCCCAGAGGGAAGCTTCGGCCAACCCTGGGGAGAAAGGGAAGACCCCGATCCGTGAGGCGGAATGAAGTCTGAAGACCCTTGCCCCCTAAGGGGCCTTTTGGCTCTGGGGGTCGGGAATTCAAGGGGTCTCTCTACATATCGGCAAGGGGGGACCTGAAGACCCTTTTTCCCCTCAGTCTTTTGGCTCTGAGGGGATGGGGAGTAACAGGACCTTCTCCTTTTGGAGAGGGTCCAAAGTCCTGTGCCCACAGCACGGTTTTTGCACTGTTCACTGGGAGGGGGGGGAGCCTTGTTTACAAATAATGGGGGGAATTACATTCTCCAGGAAGCACCGCCAGGCATTGCCGCAATGCCAGACTGTGCACATATAGCCTAATAAGCGATAGTTCAGACACCACAAGTTTTCATTTGCATCTCTATATTGTACAAGGGAAAACCTGTGATGCCAGCAAGGACTTTTACATTCTACCACCAACATGTGGTACGTGTTTTTCTCCAGGATATGTAATATTTTATTGGTGTTTTATGTTGTGTTTATTTATTTATTTATTTATTTTACAATACTATGTAAAACATGGAATTCTGTTATCGCTGTATGTGTGGAGTTTCTGTGTACTGCTTGTATTTATTTTTTATTTGGCTTTCTCCCGCACTTTTCTGCCACTTTGTGTATATACAACCACTCTTTTCTCTTAGACACCCTTCATTTGCTTAGCCTTTGCCTTCCCTTAGTGCCTCTACTACTGGCTTCCAGCCACTTACACTGTCTGTCGGGGTCTATCAGCCCTCTCCTCTCTTTATTAGGGATGTGACATTGCCCAACCCGGGATATTTCAACTGGCCCCTTTCAGACTGCGCCGCAACCTGGGCTGCTACGCATTCACGTGTAATAACCCTGGTTATTGCTGGCGGTCTGAAAGGGGTGGGTGTGATACAAAAGATAGACATTAAAAAGATAGACAGTCATTAGTTCGACAGTAAAAGGTCGACAGGGTCAAAAGGTTGATAGCCAAAAGGTTGACAGTCTCAAAAGGTCGACAGGGTCAAAATGTCGACACACACAAAAAAATTGGGTGTTTTGTGTTTTAAACCTTTTTTCCCCCAATTTGTTGAAATGCGGCCCCATGTGGGCTCGCTTTACTCCCCATGCTTCGGGAACGGTGGCTTGCTCCGTTCAGCTCGCCACAAGGTTACTAATGGTGATAGTTTGTGACATGGATAGTGAATTTGATGAAATGTGTTCGATCGCCACACTTCGGGCTCGGTGGCTTGCTCCGCTTTGCTCGCCACAAGATTACTGAAGGTAATAGTTTGTGACATGGATAGTAAATGCAGCAAAAGTTGTAAAAATAAAAAAAAAATAAAAAAAAATGTGTCGACCATGCCTCGACCTTTTGATTGTCAACCTTTTACCCTGTCGACCTTTTTACCCATTGATCTAATGCATGTCGACCATTAGTGGTCGACCTATTGACTGTAGACCTTTTTAGTGTAGTACTGTAGACCGGATACCTAAAGGGGTATAAGTAGTAAAGGCAAATATTGCATTAATACAATAGGTGTTGGAAAGTGGACATTTTAATTAGATTCGCTCTGCCAAGGTAAGAGAGCAAAAAGTGGTTCCACCCCTCCAACTCAGATGAGATTGCCTCTTTAGTATTAACACAATAGAATTCCAATGAGTATTTCATAAGCTTGATACTTAAATAAATTATGTGGGTTTTCACCCAAGTCAGAGAAGTCTGTCTGCTCCATGTAGGTTTAGTGACCCCTAGCACCAAATACATCCATACATCCCTCAGATACCGATACTTTACCAAAGTCGCTCAGAAAGCCTAGAATTCAGAAAGCCTAGGATCAACAGGACATCACCAGCAAATACAGATATTTTAACCTCTTTGTCACTTATAATTATTCCCTTGAATACAGAAGAAGTCTGGAGAATCTGAAAGAGACGCATAGAATTTGACGACAGATAAGAACCACTTGGCCTATCTAGTCTGCCCCTTTTTTTAACCATATTGTTATTTACCTCAAACCCTATTTGATTCTTATTTCTTTGTAAGGATATCCTTATGTTTATCCCATCCATGTTTAAATTGCTCTACTGTCTTTGCCTCTACCACCTCTGCTGGGAGGCTATTCCACTTGGGTCTATTGACAAAGTAAAAAGAAGGGGTAAGAGCGGGCAGCCCTGTCTAGTACCACATTGCAATATCAGAGGTTCCCCTCCCATGCCATTAAATAGTGAAGACGTTATACGTGTCCAGTAGAAAAAATGAATAAGGTTAATGAAATTAGTATCATAGTCTCTGCACTCCAACATTCTAAATAGATGAGGCCAAGCCACAGTGTCAAAGGCCATCTGTGTATCCAAACTAAGCAGCATATGTTTGGACCCCTGATTCTGGACAGCCTCTATTGTTGCGGATATACCGGTTCAAATTGCTTTGACTATGTGGCATCCACGAACAAAACCTAATTGATGTTTTGGTGTAAGTAACTCAGGGAGAAACAATTGTAGTCTACTGGCCATAATTTTTTAAAACATTTTATAATTAGTGTTTAAAAGGGTAATAGGCCTGTAGGAGTCTAACAGCATAGGGTCTCTGCCAGGTTTTGAAATGAGAGTAGTGTATGCCTTGGTAAAATATGGGTATACAAGTGCAGACCTGTAAATAACATTAAATAATTCCAGCAGAGTAGGCACAATTTCACATTTGACCATCTTATAATAATCACCAGTAAAGCAGTGTGGACCTGGAGCCTTATGTGGCAACAAATTAGATATTACCACCTGTAATTCCTCCTCCATGACCTCCTCATCCACAATGTTTTTTTGCTTTTGGGTCAATTTAGGCAGAGCCGCTTCATTTATCAAACGAGTATGTAAAGTGTCCTGTGGAGGGATCGGGCTATACAGATTAGAATAAAACCTACAAAAATAGGCAAGATCACTTTAGTTTGAGTATAGGTTTTTCTTGAAGGGACATTCTACAATGCTGCGACAAAAGCGCTTTTTCCCTGGTTGCAACACTATGGCCAAAAGTTTCCCTGTCTTGTTGCCCCTCCTGTAGTTAGAGTGTTTTGTGTGTTCTAAGCGTTGTTGTGTTTGAGCGGTAATAAAGGATTTCAACAGCTTTTTATCACAAAGATGTGTGTTGAGTGTTGATTCAGTGGGCAAACCTCTATATTGCTCAAAGCTTTTAGACAATGTATCACGCAGGGATTTGTATTTAGCAGTACTCTCACATCTCAATTTGGATGTGTAACTCAAGATATGACCCCTCATTACAGATACTGATGCCTCCCAGAATAGAACAGGGTTATCCCAATGTTCGGTATTATTATCCAGAAAATTAGACCAAGAATAAGTTAGAAATCGCTTATAATTGTTAGATTTTGAGAGGAAGTCTGAGAAACGCCAACAGCGGTCCATTGTGCGCTGCGAATCACAGTATAACGCCATAGTCTCTGAGGCGTGATCCGAGATGACAGTATTCTGCAAATCAACTGCCTTAAGATGGGACTATAGAGAATTAGACAATAAAATATAATCAATCCTAGTCAATGAGGCGTGAGCTCTAGACAGATGAGTAAAGGAGTGATCAGTTAGGTTCACTAAGTTGTAGCACCTCTCTAAGGCCCTCATTCCGAGTTGATCGCATGTAGCAACTTTTTGCTGCTCGTGCAATCAACTTGACGCCGCCTATGGGGGAGTGTATTTTAGCATAGCAGGGATGCGATTGCTTGTGCAGCCCTGCTATGCTAAAAAAGTTTCCTGCAAAACAAGACCAAGGTAAGAGTTACTTACCCTGTGCAACGGATCCAGCGACGAAGGTCCCGGGATTGACGTCAGACATCCGACCTCCAAACGCCCGGACACGCCTGCGTTCGGATCTCCACGGCCGGAAAACGGTGTGTATCCGCCCTGGAATGCCTCCCCGCTGTCAATCTTCTTGCAATCGCGCTAGCGATCACTTTCTTCCCTCTTCTGGTCATTGCCCGGCGACGGCTGTCGCTGGGCAACAACGTGCATGCGCATTGCAGGCGCCACGCATGTGCAGTGAAGAACCACGCAGCGCGAACGGGTCGGAATGACCCCCTAAATTCTTGCCTGTGTTTCCAGTATGGGGAAGACAACCTAGAAGCAGGTGGCGATTTGTCGATTATGGGATTGTCCACTGTGTTGAAGTCCACACCTACCACCAGCAGATACGAGGTTCTGCTGGCAAGAGTTTGCATAAGATGATGGAGAAAATCTCCAATTGCAATATTAGGACATAGAGGTTCACCAACATATACTTGCAACCCTCAATTTCTGCATCTACAACCACATAACGTCCCTCAGGTTCCAGCACCGTGTTTCAGATCTCATATTTTAAATTCCTATGGAACAGAATTGCCACACCTATGGAATTTGAAGTGTGCGAGCTGACAGGCATTCTGCAATCCAAGGTTCTCACAATGTAGAGTATCGCCGAATGTCCAATGCATTTCTTGTAGAAACGTCACAGCTGGATGTTTTCTATGTATATGTGCATTAGGATCTTCTTTCATTTAACATTCTCCCATATTCCAGGAAAATAAAGAGATATGTGCCTGGATTGAGGGACGAACTACATCATCAAAATCTGTCGGTATATCAAGAGAAAATTTAGATGGATAGTACAGATGTTTTTATAATCAGTCACAAAACATTATTTGGTCAAAAACATTGGGTTCGAAACACCAATGTTTTCCGATGTTCTTGCTACGTGTCACAACAGCAGTCACACACACACAATGTGCATGCACAGGGCTACACATTGTGAGTGAGGTGGGCCGGGAATAACAAGGCAAAACGTCGGTTCTTTTTCACCAGTCCAGCACAAATAGCAGAGAAGGCCTTCCTTGCCCTGGTAACCACGGAATAGTCTTGGAAGATAAATAGCTTGTGGCCCTCCCAGACAATGGAGCGGTTTTGCCTGGAAGCCTGCCACAGTTCCTCCCGGTAAAGAAAGTTGAGGCAACGGAATATAGTCACTCTAGGGCGACCCCCAGAGTCCGTCCGGGGAGGTCCGATGCGATGAACCCGCTCCACAACTAGGTCAGCACAGGCATCAGAAATCTGAAGTAACTGCGGGATTGTGATAGTGATGAAATAGGACAAGGCATCTCCCTTAACAGACTCAGGCAAACCAACAATGCGGGATCTGTTTTCAAGGTTGTCAACTTTGTTTAAAACATGCAACTGCTGTTTATAGAGTACATCATAATGCTGCTTGAGGTCTGCAACATCAGAAAAAGTCACACCCAGTCATATCTCATTAGAATGGACTGGGGAGAATTCAAATGTTTGAAAAGTCAGTTGGGTGCCCTGTCTATTAAATAGGAAAAAACAGACACCCAACTGACTTTTCAAACAATTGAATTCCACCCTCTGTGTCAACTACACCATACTGTTATTAGCCTTCTTCGTAGCCTGTTTGAAGGAATCCGCCTGCTCCAGCATCAGAGGAGCTATGGTCTCCTTAATAGCCCTCACTATGTCTGCATAGGACGCTAAGGAGGTCTGTGTGTCCCCTGCAAGAACAGGTAACTGCAGCAAATGAGGGGGGGGGGGAGAATTCAAGGGAGACCCATGCTGAGGGAGGCGGCAGGAGATGGGAGAGGTAAAATCATACTTGCCTACTCTCCCGGAATGGCCGGGAGGCTCCCGAAAATCGGGTGACCCACCCGGCCCCCCGGAAGAGCAGGCAAGTCTTCCGGAATCAGGGGTCCCCCTGCCCGTCCGCCCACTTAGTGTGTAAAGTGGGCGGTCCGGGCAGTTGATGACGCGATTCTTGCTGAATCGCGTCATCATAGCCACACCCCCTGCAGTGTAATGCCGGGGATCGCGGCATTACAGAGCGGGGGCGTGGCTTAACGGATGTGCCACCGAAACTCCGCCCCATCCCGCCCCTGCTCCACCCCCATCCCGCCTCCGGTCCACCTCCTCCCCACATCACAGCCCTCCCCTGCCCCCTTGCTGAGCCAACCTGGCTGCTCTCTCCCGCAGAGAGCAGCCAGAATGTCGGCAAGTATGGGTAAAATCACTGGAGCTGTGGTGGCCATCTTGGATTTTCACCTCTCAGCTTCCCAGCGCTGGTGCTGCTGTTGAGGAAAAAACGTTTCCATATGCTGAAGGGGACTTTCCCCTACTCTGTGGTGGTACTGGTCCGGCAAATCAGGCCCTCAGGAGGCCCGGGAGAGGCTATATTGCTGCGGCTAGTGAGGAGCTGTCTCACACTGCAGCCATCTCCAGTGGGGGCATGGCCATAAGTCACTAAGAATCGTCTTTACAAAAATCGCTACAGTTCACACCAAAATCATTACAAAATTGCACCTCAATGCATGAAATCAATACACTGTTTTTTTTAGCTTGTTGACATGTGTGAACCATTTTTTCCTGTCCCAACCAAAGCCCCAGTAAAATTGCACAAAAAACGCACCTCAGAGTACCACTTCTAAAAAGCAACATGTGAAAACCATTATAATTAAGACTAAACCAAACAGAATGCTAATAAAAGCCCACTAAGTTACAGTACCTGCAGCACTTACTTTCTGCTCTCAGCCATGGCAGAGGCAGGTTTTGCTGTCGCCTGCAACCAAGCACTGATTTCTTGTGTCCTGCACCAGCTGACTGATTGTGAATTTTTGAGTATTACGGCAATTTGAGGCGTGAGTTGCTTTGTGCAGGCATGCGACTTATGATGCATTCTGCAAATTATAGCACATTCAAATGTGACTTATGAAGTGACTTCCCATGCGAAAGCCACAAAATTGACATAAATCGCACACACCACTGCGCATGCACAAAAAAACCTGAAAAGCACTACTGTGCATGTGTTCCCCTGATTGTTACGTACATATGATCTGGCAGTGGAAAACCATGGGTGTTCCTGGGAGGTGGCCGAAAGTGAGCCAAAAAAAAGTGGCTGTTTCATGGGCATGTTATGGGAGTGTACCAAAAGAGATAAGGAATATCTTAGTGCGCAAGGAATGGGCTGCTGGACACTCCCCTTTACTTAGAAGGTTCCCAAAACCTCCACCACATGTGATAAAAACAACAGAAAGAAGGGGGACTTATCCTGCGCTCCACAGTTCGGTCACAGGGGGTAATTCCAAGTTGATCGCAGCAGGAATTTTTTTAGCAGTTGGGCAAAACCATGTGCACTGCAGGGGGGGGGGGCAGATATAACATTTGCAGAGAGAGTTAGATTTGGGTGGGTTATTTTGTTTCTGTGCAGGGTAAATACTGGCTGCTTTATTTTTACACTGCAATTGAGATTGCAGATTGAACTCACCCACCCAAATCTAACTCTCTCTGCAAATGTTATATCTGCCAGCCCTGCAGTGCACATGGTTTTGCCCAACTGCTAAAAATTTTCCTGCTGCGATCAACTTGGAATTACCCCTACAATGCGAGCATTCCAGAGTCGTTTTAAAAACTCATAGATGTGACATAAAATAAAAAGAGATATGTGCATGTGGTGAAGTACAGTTTACTATGACACATATACAATATACAGTTAAAACATTAAAATATGATTCATAGCAGCATTTGTTTGGAATTAAGGATTTTTTAGAGGAAAAGAGTAATGGTGGATAATTACCGAATTTTTAGAACTGTGAAAACAGTTCTAAACCAGCTTGCGGGTTGTTAATGGTAAAGGGAAACCCGGAAATCCCCTTTCCACGCTGCACTGGAACGATACCTCCACCTTGACAAAGACCCCTGTGTGGGCTGGAAACGCGTAGGTGGACAGAGGACTTACAGTAGGAGAAGAACGGCAGAGGTATCGTTCCAGTGCAGCGTGGAAAGGGGATTTCCGGGTTTCCCTTTACCATTAACAACCCGCAAGCTGGTTTAGAACTGTTTTCACAGTTCTAAAAATTCGGTAATTATCCACCATTACTCTTTTCCTCTAAAAAGTCCTTAATTCCAAACAAATGCTGCTATGAATCATATTTTAATGTTTTAACTGTATATTGTATATGTGTCATATTAAACTGTATTTCACCATATGCACATATCTCTTTTTTATTTTATGTTATGGGAGTGTTACAGGTGTGTCAGTGTGTGCGGCTGCATTCCTAAATGCAGATGCCCAACCACAGAGGCCATAGGTATAGGAATTTGAAAAGGAGACACTGCACCTGCCATAGGCTAGTGCAAGTGTGGATGGTGCACGCGATAGTGCATAGATGGTGGAATGTTCAGAACCACCGTTGGAGTTGCACTGTCCATGGCCATAGAAAGTGGATGTCTCAGGGCTTGCACAGTCTGGCACATGCTAGTACACAAGGCTGAAAATAGCATTTGCATATTAGCGCCACTGCGACTCCACAAAAAGTTGCAGCAGTGCATGCATTAGTATCCTCCTCGGAATCAGGCCAGTTCAGGGTTAATCATCAGGCAATCATTTGATGAATCATCATTCGATTCCCATCCCTACTCTTTATGCCATTTTTTCTCTGTGATCTAATATGCTCCTGTGGCCTCTACTAGCAGCTCTATGCAGATCACACATTTTCTCCTCTGTTTTATTTCATATGAAGTCTGAATCTGGTGCACGCAAACCACTCACAGTGCCGATGCTCATGCAGTTGATACTCTGGAATCCTCTACGATGCATGCATTACACTAGATGAATGCGCAAAGGCACTATTTCATACGGAAGAGCTGGTATCACAACTTGAGAGGCAAAGTGATGACCATTGATGGTGCATGCGATGGAGCGCCGATGGTGCACTGTGTGGAACCATCAGCGGGGTTATTGTGAGCAGGGGTGCAGAAAATTGGCGTCTTAGGACCTGCACAACGTGGCACATACTAGTGCACATGGGGAAGGCTGAAACTAGCATTTGCATGTTATCACATCTGCAACTCTGGCAACAGGCGCTAGAGCGGATGCAGCTATGTCCATCTCTGCATCAGGCACATGGTCTCTCTACCATCTCCATCTAGCTGTCTCAAAGCTTCCTAAAAATCAACACAGAGCTTATTATTATGTTCCCTTCTCCTAGTATCAGGCAATAACTTTTAAACATTTTAGACACAGGGCTGGCAGCATACCAAGTGTAGTCAAAAGGTCAGGAATGGCAAATGATATATAGAACTGGTTTAAGTAACCCTGAGGTATATCTCAGGAGCATTGATCACTATAATGAAGCAGGAAGTATCATGGGTGAACTGCCAAGCAAGCTACTCAAACTTGCCTGGACTAAGAAGCTGAACACTTACACTTTGTCCTTCACTACTACATCTTCTGATAAGAGAAATAGCTAATTGGTTTTCCCTGATCACCGGTGATGTTCCAAATCCTTGTCTTCAAAGAAATAACCTACAATATGATCATGGCCGGCCCGACCATCAAGCTGGGTCGCGGCCGCCTAGAGTGCCACACTGCAGGGCGCCGCTGTGCTGCAGCCTGACAGTAAGGAGATGTGATCCATTTGCTGGACACCTGCAGAGATTTGCTACCAGCTGACACCCAGCTGTTCTTCCCTGCAGCTGGAGCCTGGAGCTCACTCCTGAGCTCCACCTTCCGGCTCCCGCAGTGTGTGTAAAGAGAGACGTCATGTAATCTCTTCCATGGTGCTAAGCGCAAAGGAGCTGTGGGCATTATGGGGCAGATTTATTAAGCCTAGTGAAGTGATAAAGTGGAAGGTGATAAAGTCCCAGCGAATCAGCTCCTAACTGTCATTTTTCAAACCCAGCCTGTAACATGGAAGTTAGGATCTGATTGGCTGGTGCTTTATCACCTTCCACTTTATCACTTCACCAGGCTTACTAAATCTGCCCCTATGTGTATAAGGGGCACTACTACTGTGAGCATTATGTGTAACGGGCACTAGTACTGTGGTATTATGTGTAAGGGGCACTACTACTGTGGGCATTATGTTTGTAAGTGGCACTACTACTGCTGGCCATCCCTGAATCAATAAAACCTTAAAATTAGTTTCCGCTCAGTTTTGGTGGCCTCCACTAAATTTATCCATCAGTATTTTAAATATGGTCAACTTATATTAAAAATAATCCTATTTCCCTTTCTACTGGACAGCTACAGCCCTGACTGGTGTCTTCTAGTCTATTGAAGGATACTTCTTTGGACTTTATTAGCTTTACACCAATCCAAGGGGTTTAACACTACCCTAGTTATTGTTGAATGCCTTGATAAGATAGCACACTTTGTTTCTATTGTCAAGATAATCACAACCCCTCAGAGCTGGGGGGATAGGGGCAATCTGATAAGAGTAATAGCTAGTGAGGTTTCCCTGACCACCGGTGATGTTCGAAATCTTTGTTTTCCCAGAGATAACTTATATTATGATCAGAGCTGGCCCGACGCCGGGAATGTGGTCGCGTAGAGCACCATACTGTGCAGGGCATCACCTTGCAGCCCGACTATGATTAAATGTGATCCATTTGCCGGGTGCACACTGAGATTTCATTACCAGCAGGCACCCACCGGCTCCCTCCCTGCAGCCAGAGGCTGGAGCTAACTCCTGAGCTTCGCCTTCCAGCTCCCGCAGTGTGTGTAAGGAGAGATGTTATGACATCTCTCCTATTGTGTCAAGTGCGAGGAGCTCAGGTAAGTACAGTGCTGTATCTGTGGGCATTTTGTGTGTAAGCGGCACTACTACTGTGGGCATTAAGTGTAATGCATTTGCGCCAATTACGGAGTTACACCAATGAAGAGGTAATTAATGGCAATAATTTATCAATATTTTTTGGGGAGGTGGACCCATAGATATTTCAGAGAAGTCGGCACCCAACTTAGGGCAGGATAGTTGCATTGTTGCCGATTTACTCCAATTAACTGTGAAACCAGAAATAATACCAAATTTGGAGATACAGTAATGTCAAATATGAGGGGAAGGGATAGGTAGGTGTTTGAAATAAAAAAGCAAAAGATAATCTGCAATCAGTTAATTTCACTACATGTAGATCAATGGTAATCGAATTAACTTCAGATTTTGATTGAAAAATGCAAATTAAAGGGTCTAGCGCCAAATTAAACTATAATGGAGAAAGGGGTCACCATGCCTCATACTACGGGTCAGTGTAAACTGAGTACTACTAGATTCAATTCCAATTATAGATGTGACCAGAGAGTTATACATATACTGAATTAAATGTGCAAAGTTCTAACCTAACACCAGGGGGTAAATGTAATAGCCTCTGAGGTGCTGCAGGTGCGAGACTTTGTGCAAGTCTGCCTGTTGTTTTAAAGCAGCAATCATATACAAGGGAAAACCAGCCCACACTACCGGCAACTCGGAGGCTATTACATGTAGCCCCCTGTGTTCAAAGTTCTGCTGTAATGAGAGCAAAAGACCATGTCGAAGGCCCTTTCCACATCACATTCAGACTTAGCAGCAAGTCAGAGATCAAGAAGTGACATGTAAGTCACTGCTATTGCTTTCACTGAATATTAGCCATGAGTGAAACTCATTTAATGAGGAGTCAGCAAGGCAGGCAGGATATGCTGTAGCCTATTTGTCAGGAGTTTCACCAATATTTTAAAGTCCTGTTTAAGAAAAGTTCTAGGGTGATAAGATAATAATTTTATTTATATAGTGGTCTTTCTCCAATAGTACTCAATGCACTTAACAGAATTAACATAATACAGTACAGAAACAATGAAGAACAGAAAAGCTTTTCATAAAATACATAGAGCATGGAGATATTAAAGGGATAATTATGGAATTGCTTGAGTGAACAGAAAAGTGTTGAGTTCATTTTTGAAGGATTCTAGAGTGGAGGCTTTTCAAACTGTACGGGGAAGTGAGTTCCATAGAGTTGGAGCCACATGGCTAATAGTTCGACCCCCATATGAATTACGGGAGATTCTATATACTGCTAATAGTCCTTCATCTACAGCAGAGGTTCTCAAACTCGGTCCTCGGGGGCCCACACAGTGCATGTTTTGCAGGTAACCCAGCAGATGCACAGGTGTATTAATTACTCACTAACACATTTTAAAAGGTCCACAGGTGGAGCTAATTATTTCACTTGCGATTCTGTGAGGAGACCTGCAAAACATGCACTGTGTGTGCCCCCGAGGACCGAGTTTGAGAACCTCTGATCTACAGATTGCAGTAATCGAGTGGGGCCGTATGGAATTACAAGCTGCTTCGTAGTGCTTTGAAAGTCAGCAAGCCAATTTTGAAGATGATTCACCATTTTACCGGCAGCCAGTGGAGAGAGTAGAGAATGGGTGTTATGTGGTTGGAACAGGGCTGGTTGGATAACAGCCTGGCAGCTACATTTTGTACCAGCTGTAAGTGGTGCAAATCTTTTGCTGGGAGACCAAGGTAGATGACACAAGAGCCGCAGGCTTAGTATCTGGTTTATGAATGAGTATGGTGTGTTCTTGGCTAAATTGTAGGTAAGGAGGACATTTCATGTGCATTCTATGAAGAAATCTGGTGAGAAACATGATGGCATGGTGACATTAGAATTTGAAAAACTCTGTACTGTAACCATCCAGTCCAGGAGATTTCTTATTGTGGAGCTTCGTTATAACATCATTCACCCCAATTTCCATAATATCGGGAGTTAAAAAATTAAAAACGATGCTGCCTTGTATAAGGAATTCCGAGATATTCATAGATGGAGCAGAATGGACTGTGCCCGTAGTTTGATCATGTATGGTCGCTTCAATGTGGCCATATTACCAAGCATTCTGCCTGCACTGTCTCCCTAACAGAAAAATAAATTTTTAGTGTAATCAAATTGAAATTAGGCATTGGTAAGGAGAAATGTCTCCAATAACTGCCTAGATGTCATATACAACTCCAAGTCAGTATCCGTCAGTGCAGCCACACAGTGCTGAATAGAGCAGCATGTGACAGTGTGCAGCTCATCACATTTCTTTTTTCGCTGGGCCAAAAAGGATATAATATAGCCATGAAGAACCACTTTTGCAGTTCCCCAGAATAAGATTTGATCCCATCTCTGAGTGAAGGGATCCACTAACAGAGAACAAGACAGAAGGTACAAACATCACACAACCTCCCTCCAGAATCTGGACATCCACAGCTGTAGGTAAAAGGAGACAGAGATCGAGTCCAGCTTGCTCCAGCTGCCAAACAGGTGAGGCCAAATATTCAGTGGCGGCTTGAGCTAATGACACAACCAGGTGGAGACCCAGACGATAGAAAAACACAGCTACGGTACCGGAGACGTCACCTGTCTGGAGAGTTGGATATCGGGCAGTAGTGGATCCAAGCTATTCCGAGCGATCTGCCAGATCAGGGCACCCCTAATTCACCAGTGATGTCCTCTACAGAACACCAGACCGAAGCAGGATCGAGACTCCACAAGATAAGATGGCATTTTCGGAAAAGCCCAACTGATCAGACAGGACTCCTAGGGATTGGGAAGAACAGGGAGCTGGAGCAATCCCTTGCCTGCAACGTATCCGAAACCCAAGATGTTATAGGGTCATAGCACAACCCCAAAGCCCCAGATGGAGTTGGATTTGTGGGGGCAACTGAAAGCTCAATAAAAACACATCCACATACAGTAGTATGGCCTGCTCACTAACCCTTATAAACCATCTTTATAAGACTGTACTTATGTATCCTGTTGTCCGTTTTGTCCCTTTTACTGTGCTACAGAACTCCAGGGCCGTAAAGAGGCTGAGTGCGGGTAATGTAGGGAGTGTAGCCTAATCATGGAGGTGTGGTCACACCCCTAAAAGCTATTAAACTGGATGTTTCCGGTGATGAAACCTGCACAGAGACTGCTGCTGCTTAGTGGAAGCAGCCTCCCAAGACCCACTGCAGCTTAGCTGTCTGGAGAAAAGGACTGCTGGCTAGGCCCGGGAAGCTGCCCCCCCCCCCCCCCGCCCCATCCCCTCTTTATTCTCGGCACCACTGCTGAACCATATACATGTACTCTATAAATAAAATATAATATGCTAATAATGATAAAAAGTTTACCAGACCCTGTGGACTGTGCTTTAGCCAAGCATATATCATTCTCTATTGCAATTATCAAAATCTGTTTTGTGTGTAGTTTATATGTGCTTCTGGTTATCATATTAAATATACTTTGCAAACATTAGCCCATCTGTTCTGTCTAGGCTGGCTAATTGCTGCAACTACAGTATACAGTAGTGGCCAAAATTGTGGAAACCTTTTGTAAAATGTGGATTTTTGAACTTTAATAGCTTATCGCACTAATATATTTTTAGTATTATACTAAAAAGTACACATCATTACAAATGGCAATTTTTATTTAGAACATAATACAATATAATACAATGAACTTTATAACAAAATTGTACATTTTAAAAACAGTTATACGTACTGAACTAGGGCCCTCATTCCGAGTTGTTCGCTCGCTAGCTGCTTTTAGCAGCATTGCACACGCTAAGCCGCCGCCCTCTGGGAGTGTATCTTAGCTTAGCAGAATTGCGATCGAAAGATTAGCAGAATTGCGAATAGAAATTTCTTAGCAGTTTCTGAGTAGCTCGAGACTTACTCAGCCATTGCGATCAGTTCAGTCAGTTTCGTTCCTGGTTTGACGTCACAAACACACCCAGCGTTCACCCAGACACTCCCCCGTTTCTTCAGACACTCCCGCGTTTTTCCCAGAAACGCCAGCGTTTTTTCACACACTCCCATAAAACGGCTAGTTTCCGCCCAGAAACACCCACTTCCTGGCAATCACACTACGATCACCAGAACGATGAAAAAACCTCGTTATGCCGTGAGTAAAATACCTAACTTTTGTGTAAAATAACTAAGCGCATGCGCTCTGCAAACCTTGCGCATGCGCAGTAAGCGACTAATCGCAATATAGCGAAAATCGTCAACGAGCGAACAACTCGGAATGACCCCCTATAGGAAGTACATTTCTTATTTTCACACAAGGGCCCTCATTCCGAGTTGTTCGCTCGGTATTTTTCATCGCATCGCAATGAAAATCCGCTTAGTACGCATGCGCAATGTTCGCACTGCGACTGCGCCAAGTAACTTTGCTATGTAGAAAGTAATTTTACTCACGGCTTTTTCATCGCTCCGGCGAACGTAATGTGATTGACAGGAAATGGGTGTTACTGGGCGGAAACACGGCGTTTCAGGGACGTGTGGCTGAAAACGCTACCGTTTCCGGAAAAAACGCAGGAGTGGCCGGAGAAACGGTGGGAGTGCCTGGGCGAACGCTGGGTGTGTTTGTGACGTCAACCAGGAACGACAAGCACTGAACTGATCGCACAGGCAGAGTAAGTCTGGAGCTACTCTGAAACTGCTAAGTAGTTAGTAATCGCAATATTGCGAATACATCGGTCGCAATTTTAAGAAGCTAAGATTCACTCCCAGTAGGCGGCGGCTTAGCGTGTGTAACTCTGCTAAATTCGCCTTGCGACCGATCAACTCGGAATGAGGGCCAATATTCATTAGTACTTAGGGCCTAATTCAGATCTGATCGCAGCAGCAAATTTGTTAGCTAATGGGCAAAACCATGTGCATTGCAGGTGGGGCAGATGTACATGTGCAGAGAAAGTTAGATTTGTGTGGGTTATTTCTTCAAATCTAACTCTCTCTGCACATGTTATATCTGCCCCCCTGCAGTGCACATGGGGCCTAATTCACACCTGATCGCTGCTGTGCATTTTCGTACAGCAGCCGATCAGGTCTGAACGGCGCATGCCAGACAGTTGATGGCCATCACAGCCCTGCGATCACCTCTGCCTGATTGCCCGCCGTTTTAGGGGCGCAGGCTGGGCAAGGCAGGCATGCTCGGACCATGCGACGGGTAGCTCCCTGCCAGCGTGCAGGAGCTGCGCTGGTAGGGAGCAACTCTTCAAGTAGGGTAGGGCCTGACATGCGGGGCGGACTAGCCCTTTGTTGGGCATCCCCACGCATGTCTGTACGCATGTCTGTGTAACTGATCGTAGATGTGCCAAATTTAGCACATCTACGATCAGGTCGGTTTTGCCCATTAGCTAACAAATTTGCTGCTGTGATCAGATCTGAATTAGACCCTTAGTTGGGAAGCCTTTTGCTGTAGTTACATACCTCCCAACATTGGTGATCAGTGGGTTGGGACCTTTGGCATTCCAAAAGCGCGCCCGCATTAGAAAAGTGGTGTTGTCTAGGGGAAAGGGGCGGGGACTCATTTCACTCCCAATTCCGTCACTGAGGGGGCATGCCCAGCGCTCTCCATTATGCTGGGCTGCCCCTAGGCTCTCGCTGCACTGTAAATAAACTGTGCACGAGCGCACATTGGGGGTCATTCCGACCTGATCGCACGCTGCAGTTTTTTGCAGCGGTGCGGTTGGGCCTGAACTGCGCATGTGCCACGACCGCAATGCGCAGGCGCATCGCTGCCAGGCGATGGGAAATGCCAGGCAGCATGAGCGGCGATCGCAAGGTGATTGACAGCAAGAAGGCGTTTCTGGGTGGCAACTGACTGTTTTCTGGGAGTGCCGTGGAAAACAGGCGTGTCCAGGCGTTTGCAGGGCGAGTGTCTGACGTCAATTCTGGCCCCGGACAGGCTGAAGTGATCGCAGTGGCTGAGTAAGTTCAGAGCTACTCAGAAACGGCACAAAAACTTTTTGCACAGCTCCCATGCACAAGCGATCGCACACTTGCTATGCTAAAATACGCTCCCCCATAGGCGGCGACTATCTGATCGCACGGCTGCATAAAACTGCATTTCACGGCAAAAAACAGTTTTCCATGGCACTCCCAGAAAACGGTCAGTTGCCACCCAGAAACGCCTTTGTGCTGTCAATCACCTTGCGATCGCCGCTGCGATCGCGTTCTTCGTAAGGTCCCACGCTGCCCGGTGTTTCCCGTTGCCGGACAGCGATGCGCCTTGCTGGGCGCCGATCCACTTTGTAGTCATACGACAAGCCTGCGCAATGCGGCGCATATGCATGCGCAGTTCTGACCTGTTCGCTGCGCTGCGAAAATCCACAGCGTGCGATCAGGTCGAAATGACCCCCTATGTCCACTTGCCTAACACCCCGCAAGTTCCTGTCTCACAAATGGGTTTCACTTTCTCTTACGTTCTAGAGGATACCGGGGTCCACATTAGTACCATGGGGTATAGACGGGTCCACTAGGAGCCATGGGCACTTTCAGAAATTGATAGTGTGGGCTGGCTCCTCCCTCTATGCCCCTCCTACCAGACTTAGTTTAGAAAATGTGCCAGGAGGAGCCGGTCACGCTTGGGAAGCTCCTGAAGAGTTTTCTGTATTTATTTTCTTGGCTGGCACCAGACTGCCTGCTTCGTGGGACTTAGGAGGGGGAACGGCCCAACCTCCCTAGGGTTAATGGTCCCGTTCCCCGCTGACAGGACACTGAGCTCCGGAGGGTTCTATTCGCAAGACCCACCACGGCGAGCGTACAGACCCGCAGCACGCCGCCACCCCTAACAGAGCCAGAAGAATGTAGAGTGGTGAGTAGGTGGCCGGCGTCCCGGTTAGTGGGTCGCCGGCTGTAATGGCTGCACAAGGGTAAGAGCACAGCACTGAAAAACAGGCTTCGGCTCCAGGCTTCAGAGGCATACAGGGTGTGTGTTCCGCTGTGAGGGGCGAGCTGAAGCCACAACATCCATATACCCACACTGGCAGTGCTTCTACAGGGGTTTTAACCCACTGTAGGACAGAAATTACCTCAGCCAGTATTAAAAAACTGGGAAGACCGTGTGCCATTAAGGGGGCGGGGCTTCACTATGAGCGGATCCAGCAGCTCACCAGCGCCATTTTCCCTCTACAGCTGAACACAGACAGACTGGCAGGGAAGCACAGCTCCTCCACAAGGACTCCAGAGCACCTCAGCGGTACCAGGGGGTCATAGCAAAGGGGGGGAGCAATATTTGGTGTACTAAACCCTATTAAGGGTACTTAGGGGGTCATTCCGAGTTGATCACTAGCTTCAATTAAGTAAAAAACTGGCACTTCTGCGCATGCGTATGCGGCGCAGTGCGCACGCACGACGTACTTTCACAATGGCCGATACAAGGTCTAGCAAAGCTTTTCAGTCGCAATGGCAGCCGCAGAGTGATTGACAGGAAAGGGGCATTTCTGGGTGTCAACTGACCGTTTTCAGGGAGTGTTCAAAAAAACGCAGGCGTGCCAGGAAAAACGCAGGCGTGGCTGGCCGAACGCAGGGCGTGTTTGTGACGTCAAATCCGGAATTGAATGGTGTGAAGTGATCGCAAGCGCTGAGTAGGTCTGGAGCTACTCTAAAACTGCACAATTTTTTTTTTTTTGTAGCCGCTCTGCGATCCTTTTGTTTGCACTTCTGCTAAGCTAAAATACACTCCCAGAGGGCGGCGACTTAGCGTTTGCACGACTGCTAAAAACTGCTAGCGAGCGATCAACTCAAAATGACCCCCTTAGTTTGCGACCCAGTTGAATTTGTACTTTAGCTATAGGGGCGCTGTGTGGCTGGCTCCTATATACTCTGTGTCTCCCTAGAGGGCTCTGTGTGGGTTAAATGTGCTTTACCCTAATTTCCTGCGCATGTGTGTTTTCTCCTTCGTCCTAGAGGATGCTGGGGACTCCAAAAGGACCATGGGGTATAGACGGGATCCGCAGGAGACATGGGCACTTTAAGAATTGAAATGGGTGTGAACTGGCTCCTCCCTCTATGCCCCTCCTCCAGACCTCAGTTAGATTCTGTGCCCAGAGAGACACACACTAGGGGAGCTCTACAGAATTTCTCTAGAAAAGACTTTCTGTTAGGTTTATTGTTTTCAGGGAGCACTGCTGGCAACAGGATCCTTGCTTCGTGGGACTGAGGGGAGAGAAGCAGACCTACTTCTGTGAGTTAAAGGCTCTGCTTCTTAGGCTACTGGACACCATTAGCTCCAGAGGGTCTGATCACTTTGTATAGCCTAGCTGCTCGTTCCCGGAGCCGCTCCGCCGTCCCCCTCATAAAGCCAGAAGAGAGAAGCCGGATGAATAACGAAGCAAAGAAGACTTCAGTGAAGGCGGCAGAAGACATCAGTCTCAGAGGTACCGCACAGCGGTCACGCTGCGCGCCATTGCTCCCGCTCACAAACGGCACTACACGGGTGCAGGGCGCAGGGGGGGGCGCCTTGGGCAGCAATAAAACCTCTTTTAAGATCTGGCACAGAGGTATACAGTGCACAGGCACTGTATACAGACCCCCACCAGTATAAAAATAAGCGGGACACAAGCGCGCCATTTAGGGGGCGGGGCTTCGTCCTTCCAGCTCTTATCAGCGCCATCTTTTCTCTTCACAGCAAGCTGCAGAGACACTGGTCCTGGCCCTTCACTTCTGTCACAAGTAACAGAGTGCAAAAACGGGGGGGCACAGCATATTTAGTGTTGAATATATTTATATATAAAAGCGCTGCAAGGTCTGGGGCATTGTATATTCCTAGAGAGAGAGAGGAGAGGAAGATGACCATAAGACGGTCATCTGCCAAAGGAGGCTTACTTTGTGGTGCACTCTTTTGTTTGTATCAAATATGAAATGATTATAGAATTAAAACTTAACATTTATTGATTATTTTTAATATTGTGGCCAAAAGATGGACATAAACGACATATAACGGTCAGCATTGACCTGTAGGTATATATAAGCGTTTTTGGTTTAGCTAGTAAAAATAATAATATCAGGTTAATACCCCTTTAGCAAAAAACCACACTTATATTGTAACTTTAATGAACAATGAGTGAAAATATAAATCAATTATAACGGGTAGAGAGATTAGTAACAGTGATATTTCAAAATAACGTTACCTAGGTCTCTATTTGATTACCCGGTTTGCGGTCCTCTTTGCCTCAGTAATAGCACTCTTTCTTTAAATAGAGAATAAATACTAAATAAAATTGAAAATGAAAAGTAATGTCCTCTAATTAGGCAGGAGCAGTGGGTATTGATTAAATCACAACGTGTGATATTTACCAGCACACCATGAAGCCTTTAGAGTATTGATTGGATTACTGATTTGTAATGCAATATCCCAGATATGAGTCGGGGAAGTCAACGCACCTTGATCACCAAAATAAATTCATATTATTGACACTGTTCTTGTGGCCTGCATGTACTATAAAGCATAATTGGCAACACAAACAATTTTCTGTACAATCGAGATCTAATGGTGGATACAAATAGCTGATAAAGATCTGTATCAATCAAATCATCTGGCAAAAGTTTTCTTTATAATAGATGTCAAATGGTGGATACAAATAACTGATAAAGGTAAATATCGATCAGATAATCTAACAACACAGTAGATGAACAGGTGTCACTATATTAAATGAATGGAAGCCAATGTGCACTGCAAAGAGATAAGGGTTCAGTGCTAAAAGTCGGTATCAATCAGATCATCTGGCAGCACACTAGACAAGCAGGTGTAATTGTAACAGGTAGCTACTAGCAAACATACACAGCAAACAGATGGAAGTTTCGTGCCAGCAAGGTTATCTAACCAGGGTAATATCTCCAAAAGGCTTTGAGATATTTAACAGTATAAACCCTGTATGGTTTAGTTTGAACATGCCAGCCTGTGAGATTTGAGCCTTTTTCCAATCATGCTGTGTTATTCTGTCTAGACGTACCAGATTGTGCAAAACATAAATAGAGAAACCTTTGTCTAAATCAGGCTGCACTGGTACAATTCAGAGAAGCACATACCCCCAAATCAAAAAATCCGTAAAACATTCACATGAATGATACGGTCTATGCAGATGACCATAAATGTAAACACATGTTGGAATTTTTCTGAGAAAGGTGCAAGTGTCCCAGCAAATATCGGCCAATCTCCCTATCTACTGTCGTCCCATGTGAATCAAATCAGTGAATGTGAACGATGAGAGTTCAGGTATTACCGTTTACTGGGACAGAAAGAAGAAGTGCGAGTTGCTTCTGCTGTCCTTGGGCTGGACTTCCACTCCCCTGTTGTGTCGCCACAGTGCAGGGGCAGTGGGAGACCTGCTGCGGATGAGAGAGCCGCTCTGAGTAAATAGATAGCGGGTATGCCTCGTTAATCGTAAGTGCACGGTGAGTGCAGAGGACCGCTCACGTGACCGGACGCCGGGTCGGGTTTGAGGATTCCACGCTCCCGGAGACAGTGTGCGTCTGGTTAATCAATTGATGACGTACGTTTCACCACAGGCTTGTTCACATCAGTGTCTGACAAGTCTGCCAGATTTGCTTAAATAGCAAGGTTTGTAATGACATGGTTTTCAATTAGACTAATTGATTGAGCAATGAGGTCCTAATGAATATGTGGAATAGTCCAATACTATTTCTGGACAGAAAGAGTGCGTTGAGCTTAAAATTAAAAGTTAGTTCTATTATTTTTAGTAACAGTCATAATTTTACCAGACAGATGAATTGACTAAGGAATTATATATTAATCCTGATTGCAGAGTATAGATACAATCTAGATATAATTTGTATCAATCAGGAACTGGAATGGTAATACGGAAAACCATAATTAATGCTATTCTACAAGTATATTATACTATATTGAGTTGAGAAACCTCCTGAGGATCAATAAACAATTTCAAGGATTATTAATTGTTACAATTGATATAGATAATAAGCAATAGGCAAAATCTCTGTATATTCAGGTGCTGTATTTGTTAATTGGTTAAATAAAGTAATACTTCTTTTGAAGATTTGTGATCTACGGTCATCCTGATATGCAGACCTATAGTGGATTGACCGGGTTTTTATAAATTGCCCAATTTTAGCAAAAAGCAGGAAAAAGGGGGAACCTAAAATGGAGAAAAGATGAAAGAGAGGAAAAACGCAACGAGAAGATAGGGAAGGAAAGACAGGTAACAGTAATGAGCGTAGAAATTTATTGATTAATCAATTAATTATTTATATTCTTTAAAAATTATTTTCTATATCTGATGAGATATTTGATATGCATTTTATCAATGAGATGAATAAGCAGAATGATACTATCGGTCTATCTGATAAACATAGACTTTTTTTGAGAAATATACATACACATATTATATACTGGAAAGCGGGGCTTTTTATCGAAACACTTATGCTTGTTCTACTAAGATAGATTCATAGATTGGGTTAAAAAAGTGGAGGGTCAATCTATAGATAGGTGTATTTAAATGTTAACCCTACAATATAAGGGGAGATATTATCATCCCCTATGAGGTGAGTTTGAGGCGTGTTCTGATATTTTCGGTGCAAAATTGAATAGGAAAGTGTATTGTTGGTGTGAGAGTGTATGTGCTTCAAAATCCAATTGTTTTGCTGTTTCTGGGTCTAGTCTGCACGATAATATTTGGTAAAGTGTAACCAATATGCGTAGAGATCTCACTGATTAATATGTTCAAACTTTATTTTGATTAACTTGCTAGTACTTGTGTGTAGGGATAGTAGGTATATAAATATATGAATAATTGTTCCTCCATTGTATTAGTGGTTTCTAAACTGCTAAACATATAGCATAAAAGCTAGTTTAGAGGGGTTCTTAAGATTGAGTCCAATAAGTACTTGATAGCTTAGATTTATAGTAATGTGCTGAGAATCTATTTAAGCAGATATGTAAATAGTAAGCCTTATTCTGTTTTATTCTTCAATTAATAAACAGAAAAAATTGCAGAACAATAGGCATGTAGAGTATTTCACGTTGGTAAAAAGACACTATAATTTATACTCTCATTAAGGCCACCCGGGGCAACCGTATTTAACCTGAAGATCCATTCACTTTCCAATTTTTGCAATTCTCTCTCAGAGTCACCACCTCTGATCCCCATTTTCAGTTTGTCCAAGCAGAAGAATTTGAGTCCATCAGTGGATTTGGAGTGCTGGTAATAGAAATGTCTCGCAACTGTCGTTATTTGCCTAAATCTTGCCAGGTCCGATTCTACATTTCTAATATTACCCATATGCTCCATGATCCTCACTTTGACCATTCTTGTGGTCATGCCCACATACAATTTCTTGCAGGGACATTGAATGCAGTAAATCACATTAGATGACTGGCAATTAGTGAATTCCTCTATTTCAATCTTCTTGCCATCTCTATCTCTGACAGTAGGACTATTGTCCACATGTTCGCACACCTTGCATTTCCTACAGGGATAGGTTCCTTTGATTGTAGGTTTCCGCTTGGGTGTTTGACAAAAATGACTTCTTACTAATTTGTCCCTGAGATTAGGTGATCTCTTCCAACTCATTGACACAGATGAGTCAAGGTTGGCAGAGAGATCCGGATCGTTAAGGAGTATGGGCCAGTGTTTATTAATGGCACTCTTGATCTCACGCCATTCTTGGCAAAAGCTCCCTACAAACCTAGGTTTGGGTTTGCCACCTTCCTTTTGTTTCTTCACTCTCCTACTATCTTGGAAAATTAGAGTATGTCTATCGATGTTTAAGAGGGCCCTGCTGGCTTTTTTGATACAACGCTGACTGTATCCCCTTTCCTTCAGTCTGGCGGCGAGCTCCTTACTTTGGATTCTGTAGGTGTCATCTTCTGTGCAGTTTCTCCTCAATCTAAGGAATTCTCCTCTTGGTATATTTTGTATTGTGGCTGGAAGGTGAGAACTTGTTTTCAGTAGCAAACTGTTGCTAGCTGTTTTCTTTCTAAACAGTTTTGTTGCCACCATATCATTGTCATCTCTGTAGATCTTCAGATCCAGGAAGGAGATTTCATCTTTGTCCATCTCATATGTTAGCCTTAGATTGAAAGCGTTGTTATTCAATTTCTTGATGAAGTCGACTAACGGTTTTTCTTCTCCTTCCCAGATGATAAAAATGTCATCTATATATCTCATCCATGAGATGATACACTTGGTGGACTCTTCATTCTCCTCACTGAAAACCACTTCTCGTTCCCACCATCCTAAGTATAGGTTTGCATAAGTAGGTGCGCATGCCGCGCCCATTGCTGTTCCTCGTATTTGTGTATAAAATACGTCGGCAAATGTGAAACTGTTTTTGTGGAGAACAAAGTGTAATAATTTCAATAGAAAATCGTTGAAGTCGCTAGGTCCTTCCATTTCCAGGAAATATCTGACCGCAGAAATGCCCTTCAGATGGTCAATACTGCTGTATAATGATTCGACGTCAAGACTTGCTAGAATATGATTTCGTTCTAGCTTTACGTCATGCAGTTTCATAATCACATCCCCAGTGGGGATGTGATTATGAAACTGCATGACGTAAAGCTAGAACGAAATCATATTCTAGCAAGTCTTGACGTCGAATCATTATACAGCAGTATTGACCATCTGAAGGGCATTTCTGCGGTCAGATATTTCCTGGAAATGGAAGGACCTAGCGACTTCAACGATTTTCTATTGAAATTATTACACTTTGTTCTCCACAAAAACAGTTTCACATTTGCCGACGTATTTTATACACAAATACGAGGAACAGCAATGGGCGCGGCATGCGCATCTACTTATGCAAACCTATACTTAGGATGGTGGGAACGAGAAGTGGTTTTCAGTGAGGAGAATGAAGAGTCCACCAAGTGTATCATCTCATGGATGAGATATATAGATGACATTTTTATCATCTGGGAAGGAGAAGAAAAACAGTTAGTCGACTTCATCAAGAAATTGAATAACAACGCTTTCAATCTAAGGCTAACATATGAGATGGACAAAGATGAAATCTCCTTCCTGGATCTGAAGATCTACAGAGATGACAATGATATGGTGGCAACAAAACTGTTTAGAAAGAAAACAGCTAGCAACAGTTTGCTACTGAAAACAAGTTCTCACCTTCCAGCCACAATACAAAATATACCAAGAGGAGAATTCCTTAGATTGAGGAGAAACTGCACAGAAGATGACACCTACAGAATCCAAAGTAAGGAGCTCGCCGCCAGACTGAAGGAAAGGGGATACAGTCAGCGTTGTATCAAAAAAGCCAGCAGGGCCCTCTTAAACATCGATAGACATACTCTAATTTTCCAAGATAGTAGGAGAGTGAAGAAACAAAAGGAAGGTGGCAAACCCAAACCTAGGTTTGTAGGGAGCTTTTGCCAAGAATGGCGTGAGATCAAGAGTGCCATTAATAAACACTGGCCCATACTCCTTAACGATCCGGATCTCTCTGCCAACCTTGACTCATCTGTGTCAATGAGTTGGAAGAGATCACCTAATCTCAGGGACAAATTAGTAAGAAGTCATTTTTGTCAAACACCCAAGCGGAAACCTACAATCAAAGGAACCTATCCCTGTAGGAAATGCAAGGTGTGCGAACATGTGGACAATAGTCCTACTGTCAGAGATAGAGATGGCAAGAAGATTGAAATAGAGGAATTCACTAATTGCCAGTCATCTAATGTGATTTACTGCATTCAATGTCCCTGCAAGAAATTGTATGTGGGCATGACCACAAGAATGGTCAAAGTGAGGATCATGGAGCATATGGGTAATATTAGAAATGTAGAATCGGACCTGGCAAGATTTAGGCAAATAACGACAGTTGCGAGACATTTCTATTACCAGCACTCCAAATCCACTGATGGACTCAAATTCTTCTGCTTGGACAAACTGAAAATGGGGATCAGAGGTGGTGACTCTGAGAGAGAATTGCAAAAATTGGAAAGTGAATGGATCTTCAGGTTAAATACGGTTGCCCCGGGTGGCCTTAATGAGAGTATAAATTATAGTGTCTTTTTACCAACGTGAAATACTCTACATGCCTATTGTTCTGCAATTTTTTCTGTTTATTAATTGAAGAATAAAACAGAATAAGGCTTACTATTTACATATCTGCTTAAATAGATTCTCAGCACATTACTATAAATCTAAGCTATCAAGTACTTATTGGACTCAATCTTAAGAACCCCTCTAAACTAGCTTTTATGCTATATGTTTAGCAGTTTAGAAACCACTAATACAATGGAGGAACAATTATTCATATATTTATATACCTACTATCCCTACACACAAGTACTAGCAAGTTAATCAAAATAAAGTTTGAACATATTAATCAGTGAGATCTCTACGCATATTGGTTACACTTTACCAAATATTATCGTGCAGACTAGACCCAGAAACAGCAAAACAATTGGATTTTGAAGCACATACACTCTCACACCAACAATACACTTTCCTATTCAATTTTGCACCGAAAATATCAGAACACGCCTCAAACTCACCTCATAGGGGATGATAATATCTCCCCTTATATTGTAGGGTTAACATTTAAATACACCTATCTATAGATTGACCCTCCACTTTTTTAACCCAATCTATGAATCTATCTTAGTAGAACAAGCATAAGTGTTTCGATAAAAAGCCCCGCTTTCCAGTATATAATATGTGTATGTATATTTCTCAAAAAAAGTCTATGTTTATCAGATAGACCGATAGTATCATTCTGCTTATTCATCTCATTGATAAAATGCATATCAAATATCTCATCAGATATAGAAAATAATTTGTAAAGAATATAAATAATTAATTGATTAATCAATAAATTTCTACGCTCATTACTGTTACCTGTCTTTCCTTCCCTATCTTCTCGTTGCGTTTTTCCTCTCTTTCATCTTTTCTCCATTTTAGGTTCCCCCTTTTTCCTGCTTTTTGCTAAAATTGGGCAATTTATAAAAACCCGGTCAATCCACTATAGGTCTGCATATCAGGATGACCGTAGATCACAAATCTTCAAAAGAAGTATTACTTTATTTAACCAATTAACAAATACAGCACCTGAATATACAGAGATTTTGCCTATTGCTTATTATCTATATCAATTGTAACAATTAATAATCCTTGAAATTGTTTATTGATCCTCAGGAGGTTTCTCAACTCAATATAGTATAATATACTTGTAGAATAGCATTAATTATGGTTTTCCGTATTACCATTCCAGTTCCTGATTGATACAAATTATATCTAGATTGTATCTATACTCTGCAATCAGGATTAATATATAATTCCTTAGTCAATTCATCTGTCTGGTAAAATTATGACTGTTACTAAAAATAATAGAACTAACTTTTAATTTTAAGCTCAACGCACTCTTTCTGTCCAGAAATAGTATTGGACTATTCCACATATTCATTAGGACCTCATTGCTCAATCAATTAGTCTAATTGAAAACCATGTCATTACAAACCTTGCTATTTAAGCAAATCTGGCAGACTTGTCAGACACTGATGTGAACAAGCCTGTGGTGAAACGTACGTCATCAATTGATTAACCAGACGCACACTGTCTCCGGGAGCGTGGAATCCTCAAACCCGACCCGGCGTCCGGTCACGTGAGCGGTCCTCTGCACTCACCGTGCACTTACGATTAACGAGGCATACCCGCTATCTATTTACTCAGAGCGGCTCTCTCATCCGCAGCAGGTCTCCCACTGCCCCTGCACTGTGGCGACACAACAGGGGAGTGGAAGTCCAGCCCAAGGACAGCAGAAGCAACTCGCACTTCTTCTTTCTGTCCCAGTAAACGGTAATACCTGAACTCTCATCGTTCCCATTCACTGATTTGATTCACATGGGACGACAGTAGATAGGGAGATTGGCCGATATTTGCTGGGACACTTGCACCTTTCTCAGAAAAATTCCAACATGTGTTTACATTTATGGTCATCTGCATAGACCGTATCATTCATGTGAATGTTTTACGGATTTTTTGATTTGGGGGTATGTGCTTCTCTGAATTGTACCAGTGCAGCCTGATTTAGACAAAGGTTTCTCTATTTATGTTTTGCACAATCTGGTACGTCTAGACAGAATAACACAGCATGATTGGAAAAAGGCTCAAATCTCACAGGCTGGCATGTTCAAACTAAACCATACAGGGTTTATACTGTTAAATATCTCAAAGCCTTTTGGAGATATTACCCTGGTTAGATAACCTTGCTGGCACGAAACTTCCATCTGTTTGCTGTGTATGTTTGCTAGTAGCTACCTGTTACAATTACACCTGCTTGTCTAGTGTGCTGCCAGATGATCTGATTGATACCGACTTTTAGCACTGAACCCTTATCTCTTTGCAGTGCACATTGGCTTCCATTCATTTAATATAGTGACACCTGTTCATCTACTGTGTTGTTAGATTATCTGATCGATATTTACCTTTATCAGTTATTTGTATCCACCATTTGACATCTATTATAAAGAAAACTTTTGCCAGATGATTTGATTGATACAGATCTTTATCAGCTATTTGTATCCACCATTAGATCTCGATTGTACAGAAAATTGTTTGTGTTGCCAATTATGCTTTATAGTACATGCAGGCCACAAGAACAGTGTCAATAATATGAATTTATTTTGGTGATCAAGGTGCGTTGACTTCCCCGACTCATATCTGGGATATTGCATTACAAATCAGTAATCCAATCAATACTCTAAAGGCTTCATGGTGTGCTGGTAAATATCACACGTTGTGATTTAATCAATACCCACTGCTCCTGCCTAATTAGAGGACATTACTTTTCATTTTCAATTTTATTTAGTATTTATTCTCTATTTAAAGAAAGAGTGCTATTACTGAGGCAAAGAGGACCGCAAACCGGGTAATCAAATAGAGACCTAGGTAACGTTATTTTGAAATATCACTGTTACTAATCTCTCTACCCGTTATAATTGATTTATATTTTCACTCATTGTTCATTAAAGTTACAATATAAGTGTGGTTTTTTGCTAAAGGGGTATTAACCTGATATTATTATTTTTACTAGCTAAACCAAAAACGCTTATATATACCTACAGGTCAATGCTGACCGTTATATGTCGTTTATGTCCATCTTTTGGCCACAATATTAAAAATAATCAATAAATGTTAAGTTTTAATTCTATAATCATTTCATATTTGATACAAACAAAAGAGTGCACCACAAAGTAAGCCTCCTTTGGCAGATGACCGTCTTATGGTCATCTTCCTCTCCTCTCTCTCTCTAGACATTGTTTAATTGCTTACAGGTGCACCTCCAGCCAAACATAAATGGGTAATGGCATTTTGCCTCTCCAATCTGACTTCTACTGCTGGTTCTTATGTCAATTTGCTTTTTCTTAATTTCTGTATATACCTACAAAGCCTGTGCACAGCCCTCTAGACTATACGTCTTCCCCTTTTTAGGCATTGTATATTCCTTCAGACCGGGTGAGGCGCTGGGTGTGAGCTGGCAAACTCACTCTCTGTCTCTCTGAAGGGCCTTACTGTGGGTCTGTTCCCTATAGCCCAGTGTGATAGTGGGTGTCGGTACCCGTGTGTCGACATGTCTGAGGCTGAATGCTCTTCCCAGGAGGAGGCTGGTGTCGGGGCAGAACAGAATGTGGGAGTGACTCTGTCGGCACAGCCGACTGCTGATTGGGTAGATATGTGGAGTGTCTTAAATGCAAGTGTGGCTTTGTTGCATAAGAGATTAGACAAATCTGAGTCTCAGAACCAAGCATGGAGACAATCCATGGAAGATGTTTTGTCACAAACTCAGACCCCCTCAGGGTCACAGAAACGTTCGTTTACCCAGATAGCAGACACAGATACCAACACGGATTCGGACTCCAGTGTCGACTATAGTGATGCCAAATTGAATCCTAAACTGGCTAAGAGCATTCAGTACATGATTGTGGCAATTAAGGACGTGTTACATATCACGGAAGACCCTGCTGTGCCTGAGACAAGGGTCTGTATGTACAAGGGAAAGAAACCTATGGTAACGTTTCCTCCCTCTCATGAACTGAACACTCTTTTTGAAAAGGCTTGGGATACTCCTGACAAGAAGTTGCTGATTCCCAAGAGAATTTCTATGGCATATCCGTTTCCCTCTGAGGATAGGGTAAAGTGGGAGTCGATGCCCAAGGTGGACAAAGCTCTAGCGCGGTTGTCCAAGAAGGTGGCGCTTCCGTCCCCGGACATGGCAGCCCTAAAAAAATCCTGCGGATCGATCTTGGCTAGGAGAGCGTTGTGGACTCATCAATGGAATGGTGATGCTGACTCTAAGGAGGCTAGGAAGGCTCTGCCCTACAAGGGTGGCGTTTTGTTTGGTGAAGGCCTCGCGGACCTGGTATCTACAGCTACCGCGGGTAAGTCATCTTTTCTACCTTTTGTCCCTCCACAGCAAAAGAAAACGCCTCAGTATCAGATGCAGTCCTTTCGGACTAATAAATTTAAAAAAGGACGAGGGTCCTCCTTCCTTGCTGCTAGAGGTAAGGGAACGGGAAAAAGATCGCCGGCTGTGGCAAGCTCCTAGGAGCAGAACGTATTCGGCTCTTCAGTCGGGTCTGGGCTCACTCAGGCCTGGATCCTTGGGTGCTGGAAATTGTGGCCCAAGGATACAAACTGGAGTTTCAAGACGTGCCCCCCCACCGATTTTTCAAATCGGCCTTGCCAGCTTCTCTTCCGGAAAGAGAAGTAGTGTGCGCTGCAATACAAAAGCTGTGTCAACAGCAAGTCATTGTCCCGGTACCCCCGTCACAACGGGGAGAAGGGTTTTATTCAAGCCTGTTCATGGTCCCGAAGCCGGATGGCTCGGTCAGACCGATTCTGAACTTAAAATCCCTCAATCTATATTTGAAAAGATTCAAATTCAAGATGGAATCTCTCCGAGCAGTGATCTCCAGTCTGGAAGGGGTGGATTTTATGGTGTCAGTCGACATAAAGGATGCTTACCTACATGTCCCCATTTATCCTCCACATCAGGCTTACCTGAGGTTTGTTGTTCAGGATTGTCATTACCAATTTCAGACGTTGCCGTTTGGTCTTTCCACGGACCAGAGGATTTTCACCAAAATAATGGCGGAAATGATGGTGCTCCTATGCAAGCAGGGTGTCACAATTATCCCGTACTTGGACGATCTCCTGATAAAGGCGAGATCAAAGGAGCAGTTACTAAAAAATGTTGCGCTCTCCCTGACAGTTCTGCAACAACATGGTTGGCTCCTAAATTTGCCAAAGTCACAGTTGATTCCGACAACACGGCTGTCGCTCTTGGGCATGATTTTGAACACGGAACTGCAGAGAATTTTTCTCCCGATGGAAAAAGCTCTGGAAATACAGAAAATGGTCAAGGGGATTCTGAAACCGGCAAGAGTGTCGATTCATCAATGCACTCGGGTGCTGGGGAAGATGGTGGCGGCCTACGAGGCCATCCCGTTTGGCAGGTTCCATGCCAGGGTTTTTCAGTGGGACCTGTTGGACAAGTGGTCCGGGTCTCACCTACACATGTACCGGAAGATAAGCCTATCTCCCAGGGCCAGGATTTTTCTCCTGTGGTGGCTCCAAAGTTCTCACCTTCTAGAGGGACGCAGGTTTGGGATCCAAGATTGGATCCTAGTAACCATGGATGCAAGTCTCCGAGGTTGGGGAGCAGTCACACAGGGACAAAATTTCCAGGGAAAATGGTCAAGCCAGGAACCTTGTCTGCACATAAACATTCTGGAATTAAGGGCCATCTAGAACGGCCTTCTACAAGCGGAACATCTTCGCGGCCTGCCCATCCTGATTCAGTCGGACAGCATAACAGCAGTGGTGCACATAAACCGCCAGGGCGGAACAAGGAGCAGAGCGGCGATGGCAGAGGCCACAAAAGTTCTTCGCTGGGCGTAAAAACAGGCAAGCGCTCTGTCGGCGGTCTTCATTCCAGGCGCGGACAACTGGGAAGCAGACTTCCTCAGCAGACACGATCTCCATCCAGGAGAGTGGGGTCTTCATCAAGAGGTCTTTGCAGAAGTGACAAGTCGTTGGGGAATTCCTCAAGTAGACATGATGGCATCTCGCCTCAACAAGAAACTTCAGACATATTGTTCCAGGTCAAGGGACCCTCAAGCAGTAGCAGTGGACGCCCTAGTGACACCGTGGGTGTATCAGTCGGTCTATGTGTTCCCTCCACTTCCACTCATACCAAAGGTGATATGGATCATAAGAAGCACAAGGGTTCAGGCGATACTCGTTGTTCCAGATTGGCCACGGAGGGCCTGGTATCCGGATCTTCAGGAATTACTCATAGGAGATCCCTGGCCTCTTCCTCTAAGAGAGGATCTGTTACAGCAAGGGCTGTGCGTGTTCCAAGACTTACCGCGGTTGCATTTGACGGCATGGCGGTTGAACGCAAAATCCTAGCTTGAAAGGATATTCCCGGTGAGGTCATCCCCACTCTACTGAAAGTTAGAAAGGAGGTAACGGCGAAGCATTACCACCGTATTTGGAGAAAATATGTGTCTTGGTGTGAATCCAAGAAGGCTCCTACGGAAGAATTTCAGCTGGGTCGGTTTCTCAATTTTTTACAAGCAGGTGTGGATGCGGGCCTAAAGTTAGGCTCCATTAAAGTGCAGATTTCGGCCTTATCAATTTTCTTTCAAAGGGAATTGGCCTTGCTTCCGGAAGTACAGACTTTTGTGAAAGGCGTGCTACACATCCAACCTCCATTTGTGCCCCCAGTGGCACCATGGGACCTTAACGTGGTGTTACAGTTCCTTATGTCACATTGGTTTCAACCTTTACAAACGGTTGAGTTGAAATTTCTCACTTGGAAAGTGATCATGCTATTGGCCTTGGCATCCGCAAGGCGGGTGTCGGATTTGGCGGCTTTGTCTCACAAAAGCCCCTATTTGATTTTCCATGAGGATAGAGCGGAGTTGAGAACTCGTCAACAATTTCTACCAAAGGTGGTTTCTTCGTTTCACATGAACCAACCTATTGTGGTACCTGTGGCTACTGAAGCCTTGGCTGATTCAAAGTCTCCCGATGTGGTCAGAGCTTTGAAAATTTATATAGCCAGAACAGCTCGTATTAGGAAAACGGAGGCTGTTTGTCCTGCATGCTTCCAACAAGATTGGGGCTCCTGCTTCTAAGAAGACTATTGAACGCTGGACCTGTAATGTGATTCAGCATGCTCATTCTATGGCTGGATTGCCGTTACCGAAATCGGTGAAGGCCCATTCTACCAGGAAGATGGGCTCATCTTGGGCGGCTGCCCGGGGAGTCTCGGCGCTACAACTTTGCCGATCAGCTACTTGGTCGGGTTCAAACACTTTTGCAAAATTCTACAAGTTTGATACCCTGGCTGATGAGGACCTCATGTTTGCTCAATCGGTGCCGCAGAGTCATCCGCACTCTCCCGCCCAGTCTGGAGCTTTGGTATAGACCCCATGGTGCTTTTGGAGTCCCCAGCATCCTCTAGGACGAAGGAGAAAATAGGATTTTAATACCTACCGGTAAATCCTTTTCTCTTAGTCCGTAGAGGATGCTGGGCGCCCGTCCCAGTGCGGACTCTATCTGCAGTACTTGTTCATAGTTACTGCTTTTGTTTCACAAAGGTTGTGTTTTTGGTTTCAATCAGCCTGTTGCTGATTTTTTGGTTCATGCTGTTAACTGGTTTTAGTTAAATGCCATGTTGTACGGTGTGTTGTGGTGTGAGCTGGTATGTATCTCACCCTTGGTTAACAAAAATCCTTTTCCTCAAAATGTCCGTCTCCCTGGGCACAGTTTCTATAACTGAGGTCTGGAGGACGGGCATAGAAGGAGGAGCCAGTTCACACCCATTTAAAGTCTTAAAGTGCCCATGTCTCCTGCGGATCCCGTCTATACCCCATGGTCCTTTTGGAGTCCCCAGCATCCTGTACGGACTAAGAGAAAAGGATTTACCGGTAGGTATTAAAATCCTATTTTCTTTTCACATTTTGGGGGTTTCAATGAACCTGTGTGTTATCGGGAGAAAGGGATTTTTTTTTTACAGGCGATCAATCTGGATAGCCTATAAAAGAAAATCGGTGAAACATCAGAAAAAAGTCAGAAAAACGGCCGAAAATGGCAATTTTTCGGACCCGATGCTTTAATGGGGATAATTGGATATCCCCCTTACTATGTCAACGGAGTGTGTATAATGCACAGCAGAGTGTTTTTCTCAATCTGGGGGATCACTGCCATGTACTCAGGATAGTACACATTCTCAGGCTAGTGGATCTGAACCAGTATGGTTAGAATCATTAAAAGGGATGATTTCAAATATTTAGACTAAATTATCCCAAAATGAGAAGGTGACGCAATACTTAAGGCAATCTGTTGATGACCTGATGAATAGAGATTCAGTGGTTATTCCAGTGTCTCAGACCCCTGCCATTTGTCCACAGAAGCGTACTCTGGCCCAAATCATGCAGACTGATACCGATAATGATGATGTATCAGACCCAGAGGAGGGTGAGGTGGACTCGGGAGGGGGGATGCAGCTTTGTCACAGGGAATACAGGCCCTGATAGAAGCTATTAGAGATGTCCTGCACATCCCTGACAAAGTGACAGAGGAAGATGAGGAATATTACTTTAATGTAAAAAAGAAATCCTCAGCTACTTTCCCTGCATCTAAGGAATTAAATTCCCTATTTGAAGCAACTTGGGTAAATCCTGACAAGAAGTTTCAGGTCCTAAAACGGTTACTCACCTACTTCCCGAATCCCGTTCCCTCAGGATGATAGAAAAAAATGGGAAAACCCACTGATAGTTGACGCATCGGTTTCTAAGCTGTCACATAAGATAGTTTTACCTGTTCCTGGGACAGCTTCCTTGAAGGATGCTGCAGACCGCAAGATTGAGACCACTCTCAAATCTCTGTACACAGCTGCTGGGGTGGCCCAGAGACCCACTATAGCTTGTGCATGGATATCTAGGGCCATTGCTAAATGGTCGGGTAATCTAATTGACGGGTTAGATTCCTTATCCAGGGGGGAGATAATTTTACTCCTACAGCATATACAGGATTGTGCTAGCTTTATGGTGGAGTCCATAAAGGAAATTGGTTTATTAAATGCACGCACCACTGCCATGGCAGTGTCAGCATGCAGGGGCTTGTGGCTATGCCAGTGGACTGCGGATGCGGATTCCAGGAAGGGTGCGGAAAGCCTACCTTTCACAGGTGAAGCCCTCTTTGGAGATATACTGGATACATGGATATCCAAGGCTACGGCGGGTAAGTCTACATACCTTCCTTCCGCAGCTCCCCCGGCTAGAAAATCCTACACTGCTCCAACTCTGCAGTCCTTTCAGACAGCAAAGTTTAAAAACAAAACCAAAGGCAATAGAGGTAAACCCAGAAAACCAGCAATGCTGGTTCACAGGAACAGAACCCCGGTTTTGCTTCCTCTAAGCCTTCGGCATGACAGTGGACCGCACTGACTGGAAGACAGGCAGGTGGGAGCCCATTTGAGATTCTTCAGTCACATGTGGGCAACATCATGCCAGGATCCCTGGGTCAAAGATCTTATAGCCCTGGAGTTTCAGGAACTCCCACCTCACAAATTCTTCAAATCAGGCTTACCAGCTTCTCCAGAAGCAAGTATGACTTTACAGGAAGCAATTCAGAAACTGGTAGAGACTCAGGTCATTGTTCCAGTTCCACTTCAGCAGCAAAACCAGGGTTATTATTCCAGCCTGTTTGTAGTTCCATAACCGGACGGTTCGGTAAGGCCCGTTTGTTAGGGTCTCCTGCACTGTGCTGCCACGTCGTCATGGCAACCGGGAGACAAGTGCTAGCGGAGTAACCTGAGTGCAGCTGATACTCCGGTTCGGGTCTTTTGCTGTGCAGTGGTTACAGGCTTTGTGCACGGCAGGGGATCCGGTGCTGGTTTTTGTGCTCACAGTCTGTGAGGTCTGAGTGGGGCGTGGACAGCACCTGCTATATAAACCCTCTTCTCAGGTTAAGCAGATGCTGCTGAATCTTTGTTGGTTAGTCAGTTCCTGAAAGTTAGCCAGTACTGTGTAGCTTTGTATTTGTTTGTTGCTTACTGCAAATAGGCCTTGGGATTTGGTACTACACTCTGCCAATCCAGACCTAGCAGTAAGACTGGAGTCAGTCGTTTAACTTGCTGGGGTTCTTTTGCTACTCTGTGAACTTAGCAAGTTTGCGGCTGTATTCTCAGACTTGCCTGCCAAAATCCTTTCTCACTGTGCAAGGTGTTCAGGTGTCAGTTTAGTGGCAGTAAGCTAAACCAGTGCACTGCAAGTGAGGACTAGGATTGTGGAGACTCTCCTTGTGTCTATTATTCCATCTCTGACCAAGGAGTTTACTGCCACACCCGTTGGTAACCCTTTAGGGTTTTGCTGTTGCCCTTAGCAACGGCATTTCGGGTTCTCTACGTATTAAAACACAACATCTCGCTTCTTTCCATCTGAGCATTCCTAATACTAGGGAGACACCCAGTTTCTTAGCCTCTGGGCTTCTCTGTTCACTTTGTGTTGATTTGGTTACCCTATCACCTTCTGTGTACGTAATGTCATATTCCCCAGTCTGTCTGTGAGTTCATTTGTTTTGCATCCCTCTCCGTTCAGACACCAGTACATTCCTGCAGGCACTGGTGTGCATAACATATTCAGCAGCCCAATACTCCTGTTGAAATATTGTGGGAATATGGAGCATACCCCTCAAAATACTTTGCAACAGGTGGTCGATCTGGTGCAGGTCTTGACTCGACAATTTAATGATTTGTCTATTAAAATGCACACCTCCCAGGCCGCTGGCGGAGCTCCCGCAGCAGCAGCACCTTCAGGGGTTAAGGAGCCGAAAGTAAATCTCCCGGATCGTTTTTCTGGAGATCGCTCGCAGTTCTTTTGTTTCAAGGAGAGCTGCAAGCTATATTTCCAGCTTAGGCCTCAGTCTTCTGGGTCGGAGATTCAGCGGGTGGGCATAGTGATTTCCTTGCTACAAGGAGACCCACAGGTCTGGGCATATGGGTTGCAGTCTGACTGTCCGTCGCTTAAAAGTGTTGATGCTTTTTTTACGGCACTGGGCATGTTGTATGGTGACCCTGACAAGACGGCCTCAGCCGAGGCTCAGATTTCGATCCTTAAGCAAGGGCGAAGGCCAGTTGAGGTTTACTGTACGGAGTTTCGGAGGTTGGCCCATGATACCCAGTGGAATGACCCAGCCCTGAGACACCAGTACCGAAGAGGTCTTTCTAACCAGATAAAAGACCAACTGGTACAATATCCCTTGCCTGATAGCTTGGATCAGCTCATGCAGTTATCCATCTGGGTGGATAGACGGCTGAGAGAGCGTAGGCTTGAAAGGGAGACCGAGGTTTCCTTCTTTCCCAAGGGAACCTCAGACTCTGAGGAATTTTCCGAGGAGCCTATGCAGATTGGGGCTACCCGCCTCTCCTCGCGTGAGAAGACGTGGAGGAGACAGCAGGGGTTGTGTTTGTACTGTGGGAATAAAGGTCATGTGGTAGTATCATGCCCAAAAAAGCCGGAAAACTTCAGGGCCTGAGGGTGATGGGAAATATCCTGTCAGGCCAGAAGTCAGAATTTCCCAAGAAGACTTTTCTCATTCCGGTGACCTTGAAGATCCTCGGTCAAACTGTCAAGACTGAGGCCTTTGTGGACAGTGGGGCCGACGGGGTTTTTATGGACCGCCAATTCGCCCTGAAACACTCTGTTCCCTTAGTACCGTTGGCATCGGAAATTGAGATCTGTGGGTTAAACGGGGAACCATTATCCCAGGGTAAAATTACCTCTTGCACTAGCCAGATTTCTTTGTTTATTGGAGCCACACACTCTGAAAAATTGTCCTTTTATGTGACTGTCTGTACTTTTGCCCCATTGGTGTTGGGGTTACCCTGGTTAAGGGCCCACAATCCTCAATTTGACTGGGTCTCTGGGGAGATTCTTAGTTGGGGTACTGATTGTTTCAGGAGTTGCTTGAGCCTTCCAGTCAGGCTTTCGCAGCTAAGTTTGCCAGGATTGCCAGGATGTTATGCAGATTTTGCGGACGTGTTCTCCAAAAAAGTTGCAGAGGTACTACCTCCCCATCGCCCCTATGACTGTGCCATTGATTTGTTGCCGAATGCTAAGCTTCCCAAGAGCAGGTTGTACTCCCTGTCACGTCCTGAGACTCAGGCTATGGCAGAGTACATTCAGGAGAACTTGGCTAAGGGATTTATCAGACCTTCACAGTCTCCAGTTGGGTCGGGGTTCTTCTTCGTGGGTAAAAAGGACGGTTCGTTGCGACCCTGCATCGACTTCAGGGAATTGAACCGTATCACGATTAAAAACTCATACCCACTGCCTCTCATTTCGGTCTTGTTTGACCAGCTTCGTACTGCCACCATTTTTTCTAAGATTGACCTACGCGGTGCGTACAATCTAATATGAATAAGAGAGGGGGATGAATGGAAGACTGCCTTTAATACCCACTCAGGGCATTCTGAATATTTGGTGATGCCTTTTGGGCTCTGTAATGCCCCGGCAGTCTTCCAGGATTTCATGAACGATGTGCTCAGGGAATATTTGGATAGATTCTTAGTTGTATACTTAGTTGACATCCTAATCTTCTCCCATTCCCTGGAGGAACATCGGAAGCATGTACGCTTAGTCCTCCAGAAACTCAGAGACCACCGGCTTGGGGCGAAGCTGGAGAAGTGCGAATTTGAAGTTCAGCAAATCTCATTGCTAGGATATATTATCTCCCCAGAAGGTTTCCAAATGGAGGGTTCCAAGGTACAGGCAGTCCTGGATTGGGTGCAGCCCACTAGTTTGAAGGCGCTTCAGCGTTTCCTGGGCTTTGCGAATTTTTATAGACGATTTATCGCTGGATTTTCGTCTATAGTGGCGCCCTTGGTGGCACTCACTAAGAAAGGGGCGGATGTTGCTCACTGGTCTTGTGAGGCCAAAGCGGCTTTTGCCCGTCTCAAAAGGGCATTTGTCTCGGCCAAGGTGCTGCGACACCCAGATCCAGAGCGTCCTTTTGTGGTGGAGGTGGATGCCTCTGAGATGGGTATTGGGGCAGTGCTCTCTCAGATGGGAGTGTCTGATAATCGCCTTCATCCCTGTGCTTACTTTTCCCGTAAATTTTCGCCTGCCGAGATGAATTATGACGTGGGTAACCGGGAATTGTTGGCTATTAAGGATGCACTCGAGGAGTGGAGACACTGGCTTGAGGGGGCTAAGTTTGTGGTCTCAATTCTCACCGACCATAAGAATTTGGCATATTTAGAGTCAGCTAAGCGTCTCAATGCCAGGCAGGCACGATGGGCTTTGTTTTTTGCTCGCTTTAATTTTTTGATAACATATCGCCCTGGGTCAAAAAACATCAAGGCTGATGCGCTCTCGCGGAGTTTTGCTCCAATCCAGGAGACCACCGAGGAGCCATTGCCCATTGTGTCCCCATCATGTATTAAAGTGGGCATTACCCAGGACCTCTTGTCATTAGTCCTTAGAGCACAGGAGCAGGCTCCTCCAGACCTTCCGGTAGGTCTTTTGTTTGTGCCTCCTAGGTTAAGACAGCGAGTGTTCCTGGAATTCCATGCCAAGAAGTCGGCAGGTCACCCGGGTATTGCCAGAACTCGGGAGTTGCTATCTAGGGCGGTGTGGTGGCCCTCGGTGGCTAAGGATGTGGATCAGTGGGTTCGGGCATGTGACATCTGTGCCCGAAATAAGACTCCTAGAGGGGTTCCTGTTGGCCCATTACATCCACTCTCTATTCCATCTAAGCCATGGACCCACATTTCAATGGAGTTTGTGGTGGACTTGCCCAAATCCTCGGGGATGACAGCCATCTGGGTTGTCGTTGACAGGTTTTCGAAGATGGCGCACTTCGTTCCACTGGTTGGGCTGCCATCGGCCAGACGCCTGTCTGAATTATTTATGCTGCATGTTGTGCGCCTCCACGGGTTGCCACTTGATGTGGTCTCTGACCGCGGATCCCAGTTTGTGGCCAAATTCTGGAGGGCATTTTGTTCCGATCTCCAGATTTCTGTCAGCTTGTCGTCAGGCTACCATCCGCAGTCTAATGGGCAGACTGAAAGGGTGAACCAGTCCTTGGAGCAGTTCCTCAGGTGTTATGTCTCCAAGTGTCAGACTGACTGGGTTGCTCATCTGTCCATGGCGGAGTTTGCCTATAACAACGTGGCTCACTCTGCTACAGGGATCTCTCCCTTCCTTTGTGTGTATGGGCATCATCCTAAGGCCAATTCTTTTGACCCCCTGGACTCCACGCCTGGTGGTTCCTCTGTGGTTTCGGTCCTTAGGGGTATTTGGAGGAAAGTGAAGAAAGCCCTTGTGTCTGTGTCATTAGTGACCAAAAGGGTTTTTGATAAGCGGAAAAGACCCTGCAGCTTCAAATTAGGAGACTTCGTCTGGTTGTCTACCAAGAATTTGAAGTTGAGACAGCCATCTCATAAGTTAGGCCCCCGGTTCATCGGCCCTTATAAGATCACTAGGGTTATCAATCCGGTGGCATTTCAGTTAGATCTGCCCCGTTCTTTGGGTATCAATAAAACATTTCATTGTTCCCTTTTAAAACGGGCGATTAGTAATCCTTCTTCCAGTGGAAGACCTTATCCTCTTCTGATACGTGGCCAGAGGGAGTTTGTTGTTGAAAGGATTCTTGACTCCAAGATGGTTCGGGGTCGGCTGTCATTTTTGGTGCACTGGAAGGGATATGGCCCGGAGGAGCGGTCGTGGGTGCGTAGTTGTGATCTTCATGCCCCCAGACTGATACGCTCTTTCTTCTCGCAGTTCCCCGATAAACCCGGTGGTAGGGGTTCTTTGACCCCTCGTCAGAGGGGGGGTACTGTTAGGGTCTCCTGCCCTGTGCTGCCACATCGTCATGGCAACCGGGAGACAAGTGCTAGCGGAGTACCCTGAGTGCAGCTGATACTCCGGTTCGGGTCTTTTGCTGTGCAGTGGTTACAGGCTTTGTGCACGGCAGGGGATCCGGTGCTGGTTTTTGTGCTCACAGTCTGTGAGGTCTGAGTGGGGCGTGGACAGCACCTGCTATATAAACCCTCTTCTCAGGTTAAGCAGATGCTGCTGAATGTTCGTTGGTTAGTCAGTTCCTGAAAGTTAGCCAGTACTGTGTAGCTTTGTATTTGTTTGTTGCTTACTGCAAATAGGCCTTGGGATTTGGTACTACACTCTGCCAATCCAGACCTAGCAGTAAGACTGGAGTCAGTCGTTTAACTTGCTGGGGTTCTTTTGCTACTCTGTGAACTTAGCAAGTTTGCGGCTGTATTCTCAGACTTGCCTGCCAAAATCCTTTCTCACTGTGCAAGGTGTTCAGGTGTCAGTTTAGTGGCAGTAAGCTGAACCAGTGCACTGCAAGTGAGGACTAGGATTGTGGAGACTCTCCTTGTGTCTATTATTCCATCTCTGACCAAGGAGTTTACAGCCACACCCGTTGGTAACCCTTTAGGGTTTTGCTGTTGCCCTTAGCAACGGCATTTCGGGTTCTCTACGTATTAAAACACAACATCTCGCTTCTTTCCATCTGAGCATTCCTAATACTAGGGAGACACCCAGTTTCTTAGCCTCTGGGCTTCTCTGTTCACTTTGTGTTGATTTTGTTACCCTATCACCTTCTGTGTACGTAATGTCATATTCCCCAGTCTGTCTGTGAGTTCATTTGTTTTGCATCCCTCTCCGTTCAGACACCAGTACATTCCTGCAGGCACTGGTGTGCATAACACCGTTTTAAATCTCAAGTCATTGAACTCGTACTTTCGGGTGTTCAAGTTCAAGCTAGAGTCTCTGAGAGCGGTGATCTCAGGTCTGGAAGAGGGGGAATTCTTGGTGTCTCTGGATATCAAGGATACGTACCTTCATATTCCGATATGGCCGCCTCATCAGGCTTATCTAAGGTTTGCATTACAGGACCGTCACTACCAGTTTCAGGCCCTGCCATTTGGCCTATCTACGGCTCAGAGGGTGTTCACCAAGGTAATGGCAGAGATGATGTTTCTCCTCCGCAAACAGGGAGTGAACATAGAGGGTAATTACGAGTTGATCGCAGCAGCATATTTGTTAGCAGTTGGGCAAAACCATTTGCACTGCAGGTGTGGCAGATATAACATTTGCAGAGAGAGTTAGATTTGGGTGGGGTGTGTTCATACTGAAATCTAAATTGCAGTGTAAAAATAAAGCAGCCAGTATTTACCCTGCACAGAAACAAAATAACCCACCCAAATCTAACTCTCTCTGCAAATGTTATATCTGCTGTTAATTTGCTGCTGCGATCAACTTGGAATTACCCCCATAATACCATACCTGGACGATCTGCTGATAAAAGCATCATCCAGGGAGAGGTTGTTAGTCAACATTGGCCTCTCAACCCGACTACTCCGGGATCACGGGTGGATTTTGAACCTACCAAAATCTCATCTGGAACCAACACAGAGGCTTCTTTTCCTGGGGATGATATTGGATATGGAGGAGCAGAAGGTATTCCTACCGTTGGAAAAAGCATTGGTGATCCAGTCAATGGTGCGGGATGTTCTAAGACAAACCTGGACATCGGTGCATCTGTGCATTTGCCTTCTGGGGAAGATAGTAGCTGCTTATGAGGCGCTGCAGTATGGAAGGTTTCACGCAAGGCCCTTCCAGCTGGATCTGCTAGACAAATGGTCCGGATCGCATCTTCACATGCACCAGAGGATACGTCTGTCGCCAAAAGCCAGGATTTCTCTTCTGTGGTGGCTTCAGTCTTCTCACCTGACCGAGGGCCGAAGGTTCGGGATTCAAAATTGGATTCTGCTAAACACAGACGCAAGCCTCAGAGGTTGGGGAGCAGTCACCCAGGGGGAACAGTTCCAAGGAAAATGGTCAAGTCAGGAAGCCATTCTTCCAATCAACATTCTGGAACTAAGGGCCATATACAACGCCCTTCTACAGGCATCGCATCTTCTTCAAGATCAAGCCATTCAGGTTCAGTCGGACAATGTGAGGACAGTAACGTACATACAGGGCTCTCAAGAGAAATCCTGGGCCCCAGTACATCAACTTTCTCCCTCTCCCTCTGGAGGAGATGTGACCACAGCATGCTGGGGGCATCTTCACACCTCTTTGGGGGCATGTGTAGCACATGAGAAGCACCCACTCACAGGAGCACGGCACGCCTTCCAGCCGGGGCAGTAGAGTGCCTGGCCGGGCCCAGGTACTTTTTCAGGGGGCATGGCCTAATCACAGTTGGTGTGGCCATGCACCCTTAGAAAAAAATACAGAAAATATTGTATTTTAAGCACTTCCCTGGCCACACTGCAGCTTAGCACACAGCAGCATGTGCTGGGCTGAGAAGAAAAGCTGCAGCTGCTGCTTCCAGGTAAGGTGGGGAAGATACCTGGGCCCCTCCATCAGACCTGGGCCCAGGTAATTTGTACCCTCTGCCCCCCTCTCTTGGCACCACTGTGTACATAAACCGACAAGGCGGAACGATGAGCAGGGCAGCAATGTCGGAGGTAACAAGGATTCTCCTCTTTGCAGAAAGACACACTGTGGCGTTGTCCGCGATCTTCATTCCGGGAGTAGACAACTGGGAAGCAGACTTCCTCAGCAGACACGACCTCCACCCAGGAGAGTGGGGCCTTCACTCGGAGGTGTTCGGGTGCTTGATACGTCGGTAGGGAATGCCACAAATCGACATGATGGCCTCTCGACTCAACAAGAAGCTCAAGCGGTATTGTTCCAGGTTGAGGGACCTGCAAGCAGTGGCGGTGGACGCTCTGGTGACTCCATGGGTCTACCAGATGGTGTACGTGTTTCCACCACTCCCATTGATCCCAAAGATTCTCAAAAGAATAAAAAGGGAAAAGGTTCAAGCAATTCTCATTGCTCTGGACTGGCCAAGAAGGGCCTGGAATGCGGATCCACTGTAGATGCTCCTAGAGGACCTGTGGCCTCTACCTCTTCGCAAGGACCTTCTCTAACAGGGGCCGTTCATCTGTCAAGACTTACCACGGCTACGTTTGACGGCATGGAGGTTGAGCGTCAAATTCTAGCCCAGAAAGGGATCCTGGATCGGGTTATTCCAACCCTGATCCAAGCCAGAAAGGGGGTAACGTGTAAACATTACCACCGTATTTGGAAAAAATCCATCTCTTGGTGCGAGTACAGGAAATTTCCTGCAGAGGAATTTCAACTGGGACATTTTCACCTTTTTCTGCAGTTAGGTGTGGATATAGGCCTACTTTTGGGCTCCATAAAAGTCCATATTTTGACTTTATCCATATTCTTCCAGAAACAATTGGCTTCTTTCCCTGAGGTTCAGACATTTCTGAAGGGGTTTCTGCACATCCAGCCGCCCTTTGTGCCTCATACGGCACCTTGGGATCTCAACGTGGTGTTGCAGTTCCTGCAATCGGAATGGTTTGAGCCTTTACAGGAAGTTGACGTCAAGTTTCTTACGTGGAAGGCCGTCACGCTATTGGCCTTGGCTTCTGCGAGGCGTGTGTCGAAGCTGGGGGCGTTGTCTCACAAAAGCCCCTATTTGATTTTCCGTGAAGAAAGGGCTCAACTCAGAACTCATCAGCAATTTTTTCCAAAGGTGGTGTCTGCGTTTCATATCAACCAGCCTATTGTGGTTCTGGTGGTTACCGACACTTCTGCTATTTCAAAGTCCCTGGATGTTGTGAGGGCTTTGAAGATCTATGTGAAGCGGACAGCTCGTCACAGAAAATCTGACTCGCTGTTTGTTCTCTATGATCCCAATAAAATTGTGTGTCCTGCTTCAAAGCAGACAATTGCACGCTGGATCAGGCTTACTATCCAGCATGCTTATTCCACGGCAGGTTTGCTGTGTCCAAAATCTGTACAGGCCCACTCTACTAGGTCGGTGGGTTCTTCCTGGGCGACTGCCCGGGGTGTCTTGGCTTTACAGCTCTGCCGAGCAGCTACTTGGTTAGGTTCGAACATGTTTGCTAAGTTCTACAAGTTCGATACTTTGGCCTCTGAGGACCTTCAGTTTGGTCAATCAGTTCTGCAAGAACCTCAGCACTCTTACACCCGGTTTGGGAGCTTTGGTACATCCCCATTATACTAATGTGGACCCCGGTATCCTCTAGGACGTAAGAGAAAATAGGATTTTAATTACCTACCAGTAAATCCTCTTCTCGTCTGCCCAGTGCTTCGTTTCTTCCTGCACTGTTACTTGGTTTAGTATTGTTGATTCAGCGGTTGCTGTTCCTGGTTTAAAGTTTGGTTAGCTTGGCTTTCCTCTTGTTTGTGTGTGCTGGTTTGGAATCTCACCACTATCCTTTTATATCCTTCTCTTAAAGTTTGTCCATCTCCTCTGGCACAGTTTCCTAGACTGAGTCTGGTAGGAGGGGCATAGAGGGAGGAGCCAGCCCACACTATCAATTTCTTAAAGTGCCCATGGCTCCTAGTGGACCCGTCTATACCCCATGGTACTAATGTGGACCCCAGTATCCTCTACGGACTACGAGAAAAGGATTTACCGGTAGGTAATTAAAATCCTATTTTTTCTCATATCTTAACTTCTTTCATCAACATCATATATATTCTGGGGGGGTTTCATGTGCTTTATGTTTTGTACAATTTGTGATTCTGACTGTCTGGTGATGCATAATGTTGTGTTGCCTTATAAATAAACAATGAAGATGGTAAGTTAATTGATTTTTGACAAACCCTAGTATGTGTATATAGTAGGATAGGAAATATAGATTGTAAACTCCACTGGGGCAGAGACTCATATGAATGATTACAAATATTATCTCTAAAGTGCGTATTATGTAGGCACTATATGAATATCTTAGTGATAAATCAACATCTGGTATTCACCAGCAAACATCTCAACAGATGTATTTATAACTTTAATCATAAATTAATAAAGTTTTTTTTTTTTTTTTACAGTAGATGCTGTATTTTATATTATAGAGAATATATAAACATTTCTTCATATCATGGAATAGTAATTGCAGATAGTTGCATTGGTATTGTCAATAACAAGCAATTAGTATTTAAATTAGATTGCTTCAAAAGAAGGATACACTGTTAATTTTCAGATGCTAAATACATTTGAATGGAGTGTTCTTTTTATATAATCCTTATGTGCAAACCTTTGCTTATGGCTCTACTCTTACAGAGCATGTGATGCCACTATTCAGCATTAGTGTACAGAGACTGTGTATTACTCAGTTCAAAAATGTGCCTAAAAAACCTGAAGATCTCTCTATAACTAAATACATCCATGTCAGAGGGAAGAAAGTCTTTGTCTGATGAAATAGTCAGATAATGACTGATAGCTTGAAAGACGAGTGACTGACAGCTTGAAAGGTCTCCTTTGCAAAAGTGTAGCTAGTTGGAATCATACAGTTTGAAAGATCAGGTTCGGTATTTAATATTGGCGGTTGGGATGCCAGCGGTCACATGATCGACACCGGCATCCCGACAGTGAAAATCCCAACTGTGCATGGGGTAAATATTTTTACCCTCCCCTACCGTAAAACTAACCTTTTGGGGGTTCATCTAAAATATACGTTATGGTAAGAACTTACCGTTGATAACGGTATTTCTCCTAAGTCCACAGGATCCACAGGATAACAATGGGATATGATGAAGCGACAGCGGATTTGCACCAATCGGTCAAAGCTTTTCCGGCCTTCCAGCATGCAACGGGCCCGTCCATATATTCCCGCCTCCTTGCTCCAGCAAATCAGTTGTATTCCAAAGCTCAAGGCAGGAGCATCATAGATAGCCCTAATCAGGCGATAAGAACACACATGCACACCCTTCCATACAAGAAGGAAGAGGCTAGTGTGTAAAAGGATCCTCTAATCAGGTGCATCAGGGTGGGATCCTTGTGGATCCTGTGGATTTAGGAGAAATACGGTTATCAACGGTAAGTTCTTACCATAACATATATTTCTCCGGCAGGGTCCACAGGTTATCCACAGGATAACAATGGGATTTCACAAAGCAATTTAGTAGTAGGGACGCTCCTGATTGGACAGGAGAATCCTTCGCCCGAATTCAGCGTCATAAGAGGCAAAGGTATCCAAGGCATAATGTCTAATGAAAGTGTTAATGGAAGACCATGTGGCTGCCTTACATATCTGTTCTGCTGAAGCACCACGTTGTGCTGCCCATGATGGACCTACCTTACGAGTAGAGTGGGCAGAGACATTAGCTGGAACAGGGAGATCAGCCTGAGAATATGCTTCTGAAATCGTCATCCAAAGCCATTTTGCCAGTGTTTGCTTATCAGCAGGCCTTCCTCTCTTGTGAAATCCGTAGAGAATGAAGAGAGAATCTGTCTTTCTGATGGCACTGGTACGATCCAAGTAGATCATTAATGCACGAACCACTTCCAGCGATTCATCTCCCGCAGAAAAGCCCGGTACCTGGAAAGACGGGACTACAATTTCTTCATTAAGGTGGAATTTAGACACCACCTTCGGAAGATACCCAGATCTAGTACTGAGAACTGCTTTATCTGGATAAAAAAATCAGAAATGGGGAACGACATGATAATGCCCCTAAATCTGATACTCTTCTAGCTGACGCTATAGCCAGTAGAAAGAGAACTTTAGCTGTCAACCATTTAAGATCCACTTTATTAAGTGGTTCAAACAGGGCAACTTGAAGGGCTTTCAGGACTAGACTTAAGTCACATGGCACTGTAGGAGGAACAAAAGGAGGTTGAATAAGCAGCATTCCCTGGAAAAAAGTACGCACATCCTGTAAATTGGCAATTTTCTTTTGGAACCTTACAGTCAATGCCGACACTTGCACTCTCAAGGAAGCCACCTTCAAACCTTTATCCATTTTTGCCTGAAGGAATGCTAAGACCCTGGAAACTCTGAAAGACTTAGGGTCCATTTTCCTTTCACTGCACCAATGAATATAGGTTTGCCATATTCGGTGATAAATGCGAGCTAAGGAAGGTTTCCTTGTTCTGAGCATAGTTTGAATTACCTGTTGTGAGAATCCTCTTGACTTTAGGATAGAGGTTTCAAGAGCCACGCCATCAAAGACAGTCGATCCAGATGTCTGTGATAATAAGGACCCTGCATCAGTAGATCTGGACGTTGAGGGAGCAGAAGTGGAACATCCATCGACATTCTCTGCAGATCTGTGTACCAATGTCTTCTGGGCCATGCCGGAGATATTAGTATCACGGCACCTTTCCCTTGCTTTATCTTTCTCACCATCCTGGGTAATAGGGTGATTGGAGGAAACACATAAGCCAGATGAAAGTCCCATCTCACTGACAGGGCATCCACAAAGATCGCTCTGGGATCCTTTGTTCTTGACCCGTGTGCGAGAACTTTGTTGTTCAGACGGGACACCATGAGATCTATCTCTGGCAACCCCCACATGTCTACTAGAGTCTGGAAGACCTCCGGGTGTAGGGACCATTCGCTTGCCTGAATGGCATGTCGACTGAGACATTCCGCTTCCCAGTTTAGGACTCCCGGAACAAACACTGAGGACAAGGCTGGATGATGAAGTTCTTCCCACTTTAGTATGTGACTTACCTCCTTCATCGCTTTTCGGCTGCGAGTTCCTCCCTGTTGGTTGAGGTACACTACTGTCGTCGCATTGTCCAAGCGGATCTGGACTGGTTTTCCCCCAAGAATGTCCTTTGCCTGAATCAGTGCCATGTATATGGCCCGAACTTCCAATATGTTTATTGGCAGGCAACTTTCTTGCATGGTCCATTGCCCCTGTCGTCAGAATTTCCCAATCTGATATCCAAAAGGGTCTCCCCTTGTCCAGATGGGACGTCTGTAGCCCCCAGGCTAATTACCTTCTTCTATCGTAAGAGACATGGTCTGTGTTTTCATCGTCTGATGCAACCCATTCATTTGGCAAGAATCAGACGCTGCAGAGGCTTCGAGTGGAATTGTGCATACTCCACCATGTCGAATGTTGACACCATCAAACCCATCACGTGCATTGCTGCGTGAATGGATACCTTTTGACTGTGTAACAAGTCCTGAATCCTTGACTGGACCTTGGATATCTTGTTCAGAGGTAAACTTACTCTCTGAAGACCTGAATCCAGTACAGCCCCCAAGTGAGTCATCCGTTGTGACGGGACCAAAGACGATTTTGCCAAGTTTATGAGCCACCCATGGTTCTGCAGACACGTTATTGTCTGTTGCATATGACATAAGAGCAAATCCTGCATCTGTGCCAGGATTAAAAGATCGTCGAGGTATGGAAAAATTCTTATCCCCTGCTGGCGGAGATAAGCTGCCATACCACCATAATCTTGGTAAATACTCTGGGAGCTGTGGCTAACCCAAAAGGTAGGGCCTGAAACTGAAAATGCTGTTGGAGGATAGCGAACCTGAGATAGCACTGATGGGACAGTACTATAGGAACATGTAGGTAAGCATCCTGTATATCCAGGGATACCATATAATTCTCTGGCTCCATGGCCAAAATGATGGAACGTAATGTCTCCATGTGGAACCGAGGTACCCAAATGTATTTGTTCAGTACTTTGAGATTGAGAATGCGCCAAAAAGACCCATTTGGCTTCTGACCTAAAAACAGGTTGGAGTAAAAACCATGTCCTCGTTGTGCAGAAGGAACTGGAATGATTAGTCCTGAGTGAAGCAATGTCTGAACTGCCTCTAACCAAGCCCTGGCCTTCGTCTCTACTCGAGACGGGCTGGTACAAAAAAACCTTCGAGGAGGGTGCTTCTTGAAGGCAAAAGCATAACCTAGAGATACCGCTTCCTACACCCAGGCATCTGTTGTAGACTGCTGCCAGATTTGTGCAAACTGAAGAAGTCGGCCCCCCACCCTGGGGTCTCCCAGGTGGAGGCCCGCACCATCAGACTGATGGTTTATTATCTGTCTTCCCAACCGGTCCTCTGGTAGCCCAATGCTTTTTAGTCTTACCAAACTTGTTATATTGGGCCTGCTTGCCATCACTTTTTCCTTTAGCTTTTCCTTGAGACTGAAAGGGCCGAAAAGCCGGAACTTTAGGTTTGAAATTGTATGTGGAAGGAAGCTTGACCTTCTTGAAGTCTGCTTCTATCTCCAGAATATCTGTCAATTCTTTACCAAAAAGAATATCTCCAGAAAAAAGTAACGATTCCAAAACCTTCTCAGATTCTGAATCAGCTTTCCACGTACGTAGCCAAACTGCTCTGCGAGCAGCTATTGTTGAAGCTGATGCCCTGGAGGCAATAGTACCCATATCCAATGCTGCTTCTTCCAGGAACATTGCAGCCTGTTTTATATGAGCTATATGGGATTTTTACTCTCTAGAAGTTATAGAAAAATCCCCCTCCAATGCATCAGCCCAGGCAGCCACTGCCTTTGCCATCCAAGCTGAAGCCATGGCTGGCCTTATGACTGCCCCAGACAGGGAAAAAATGAAATGGTTTTTAGAAAACCATCCACTCTCCTATCCGTGACATCATTTAATGATGATGAAGGCAAAGGTAATGTAGATTTTCGCACTAATCGAATTACATGCGTATCTACTTTAGGAGCCACCTTCCTTTTTAAACAATCCCCAGCAGGAAGAGGATAATTGGAATTCCATTTCTTAGGAATTCTTAACTTCTTATTGGGCGTAGCCCAATCCTCTTCCATAATTTCCGTCAGCTGATCTGACCCTGGAAACTCAGTCTTAACTATTTTGGGACATTTAAACACTGGTGCATTGGTTTTTAACACAGGCTCTGCTGAATCCTCTAAGGATAGAATGGCTTTCATTGCTTTAACTCAGCTATATCCACTGAGCTGAGACCTTCCTCCTCCTCTTCGTATACCGAAGTAGAATTAATTGAGCTTTCATCTTCCGATGAATCCTCATCTGAATCATGTGTAGCCTGTGAAGGTGAAGATCTACTTACCACCAGTTTATCAGCTTGTTTGTTTTGAGAAGCTGCGGCTGGAAGTGATACACCATAGGTGGGTAGCTGCATGTAAGGGTTAATAGTGTAACCTATCCAGAGCCGGCCATAGGCATAGGCAAACTAGGCAATTGCCTAGGGCATTTGATATGCCTAGGGGCATCAGCAGTTTCTGCTGATTAAAATGATATGTGGCATGCCTATATTCTGTGTGTAGCATTTCATATGCAGATACAGCCACAGTCGCACACAGTATATAGGCATGCTGCATATCATTTTGATCAGCAGAAGCTGCTTGTGCATCCTAGCCACATATCAAAGCAAATAAGATGCATTTTCATAAAAAAGGTGCCTGATGTTAGCATTGAGGCAAGATTTATAAGGACACATCTGTATCCAAGCAGAGGCAAAGGTCACAGTGTTAGTGGCAGTGTGAGTGCTGTGTGCATGTGAGTGGGTTGGTTGTGCAGTAGTGTTTGGAATATGTGTAAGGAGCATTATGTTGTCATGTAAAAATGCATTAATAATGTGCAACATATGTGTAGGGGGCACTATGTGTGTCATTATGTGTATAAGGGCATTAATAATGTGCGGCATATGTGTAAGGGACATTATGTGTAAAAGGGCATTAATAAAGGTTGTCATAATGTGTAAGGCGCATTATGTTTATAAGGACATTAATAATGTGTCTCATATGTGTAAGGTGCATTACTGTTTGGAATTATGTGTATAATAAGATTTTACTCACCGGTAAATCTATTTCTCGTAGTCCGTAGTGGATGCTGGGGACTCCGTAAGGACCATGGGGAATAGCGGCTCCGCAGGAGACTGGGCACAGCTAAGAAAGATTTAGGACTACCTGGTGTGCACTGGCTCCTCCCACTATGACCCTCCTCCAGACTTCAGTAAGGATACTGTGCCCGGAAGAGCTGACACAATAAGGAAGGATTTTGAATCCCGGGTAAGACTCATACCAGCCACACCAATCACACCGTATAACTCGTGATAATATACCCAGTTAACAGTATGAACACAACAGAGCCTCTCAAAGGATGGCTCAACAATAACCCTTGTAGTTAACAATAACTATATACAAGTATTGCAGACAGTCCGCACTTGGGACGGGCGCCCAGCATCCACTACGGACTACGAGAAATAGATTTACCGGTGAGTAAAATCTTATTTTCTCTGACGTCCTAGTGGATGCTGGGGACTCCGTAAGGACCATGGGGATTATACCAAAGCTCCCAAACGGGCGGGAGAGTGCGGATGACTCTGCAGCACCGAATAAGAGAACTCAAGGTCCTCCTCAGCCAGGGTATCAAATTTGTAGAATTTTGCAAACGTGTTTGCCCCTGACCAAGTAGCAGCTCAGCAAAGTTGTAAAGCCGAGACCCCTCGGGCAGCCGCCAAAGAAGAGCCCACTTTCCTCGTGGAATGGGCTTTTACAGATTTAGGCTGCGGCAAGCCAGCCACCGAATGCGCAAGCTGAATTGAGCTACAAATCCAGCGAGCAATAGTCTGCTTTGAAGCAGGAGCACCCATCTTGTTTGGTGCATACAGGATAAATAGCGAGTCAGTCTTCCTGACTCCAGCCGTCCTGGAAACATACATTTTCAAGGCCCTGACTACGTCCAGTAACTTGGAGTCCTCCAAGTCCCTAGTAGCCGCAGGCACCACGATAGGTTTGTTCAAGTGAAAAGCTGATACCACCTTAGGAAGAAACTGGGGACGAGTCCTCAATTCTGCCCTATCCATATGGAAAATCAAATAGGGGCTTTTACATGACAAAGCCGCCAATTCTGACACACGCCTTGCCGAAGCCAAGGCCAAAAGCATGACCACTTTCCACGTGAGATATTTTAAATCCACGGTTTTGAGTGGCTCAAACCAATGTGACTTTAGGAAACCCAACACCACGTTGAGGTCCCACGGTGCCACTGGAGGCACAAAAGGAGGCTGAATATGCAGCACTCCCTTGACAAATGTCTGAACTTCAGGCAGTGAAGCCAGTTCTTTTTGGAAGAAAATCGACAGAGCCGAAATCTGGACCTTAATGGAACCCAGTTTTAGGCCCATAGTCACCCCTGACTGTAGGAAGTGCAGAAATCGACCTAGCTGGAATTCCTCCGTTGGGGCCTTCCTGGCCTCACACCACGCAACATATTTTCGCCATATGCGGTGATAATGTTGTACGGTTACATCTTTTCTAGCTTTAATAAGCGTAGAAATGACTTCCTCCGGAATACCCTTTTCTTTTAGGATCCGGTGTTCAACCGCCATGCCGTTAAACGCAGCCGCAGTAAGTCTTGGAACAGACAGGGCCCCTGCAGCAGCAGGTCCTGTCTGAGCGGCAGAGGCCATGGGTCCTCTGAGATTAATTCTTGAAGTTCCGGGTACCAAGAACTTCTTGGCCAATCTGGAACAATGAGAATAGTTCTTACTCCTCTTTTCTTTATTATCCTCAGTACCTTGGGTATGAGAGGAAGAGGAGGGAACACATAAACCGACCGGTACACCCACGGTGTCACTAGAGCGTCCACAGCTATCGCCTGAGGGTCTCTTGACCTGGCGCAATATTTTTCTAGCTTTTTGTTTAAGCGGGACGCCATCATGTCCACCTGTGGCTTTTCCCAACGGTTTACAATCAGTTGGAAGACTTCTGGATGACGTCCCCACTCTCCCGGGTGGAGGTCGTGCCTGCTGAGGAAGTCTGCTTCCCAGTTGTCCACTCCCGGAATGAACACTGCTGACAGTGCTAACACGTGATTTTCCGCCCATCGGAGAATCCTTGTGGCTTCTGCCATCGCCGTCCTGCTTCTTGTGCCACCCTGTCGATTTACATGGGCGACTGCCGTGATGTTGTCTGACTGGATCAGAACCGGCTGGTTTTGAAGCAGGGGCTTTGCTTGACTTAGGGCATTGTAAATGGCCCTCAGTTCCAGAACATTTATGTGTAGGGAAGTCTCCTGACTTGACCAAAGTCCTTGGAAGTTTCTTCCCCGTGTGACTGCACCCCAGCCCCGAAGGCTGGCATTCGTGGTCACCAGGACCCAGTCCTGTATGCCGAATCTGCGGCCCTCTCTGAGATGAGCACTCTGCAGCCACCACAGCAGAGACACCCTGGTCCTTGGAGACAGGGTTATCAACCGATGCATTTGAAGATGCGATCCGGACCATTGGTTACAACAGGTCCCACTGAAAAGTTCTGGCATGGAACCTGCCGAATGGAATCGCTTCGTAGAAAGCTACCATCTTTCCCAGGACTCGCGTGCAATGATGCACCGACACCTGTTTTGGTTTCAGGAGGCCTCTCACTAGAGATGACAGCTCCTTGGCTTTCTCCTCTGGGAGAAACACTTTTTTCTGGACTGTGTCCAGAATCATCTCCAGGAACAGTAGACGTGTCGCCGGAACCAGCTGAGACTTTGGAATATTCAGAATCCAACCGTGCTGGTGTAGCATCTCCTGAGATAATGCTACGCTGACCAACAACTGCTCTCTGGACCTCGCCCTTATCAGGAGATCGTCCAAGTATGGGATAATTAAAACTCCCTTTTTCCGAAGGAGTATCATCATTTCGGCCATTACCTTGGTAAATACCCTCGGTGCCATGGACAGGCCGAACGGCAACGTCTGGAATTGGTAATGACAATCCTGTACCACAAATCTGAGGTACTCCTGGTGAGGATGGTAAATGGGGACATGCAGGTAAGCATCCTTGATGTCCAGAGATACCATGTAATCTCCCTCTTCCAGGCTTGCAATAACCGCCCTGAGTGATTCCATCTTGAACTTGAATTTTCTTAAATATGTGTTCAAGGATTTCAAATTTAAAATGGGTCTCACCGAACCGTCCGGTTTCGGTACCACAAACATTGTGGAATAGTAACCCCGTCCTTGTTGAAGTAGGGGCACCTTGACTATCACCTGCTGGGAATACAGCTTGTGAATTGCCTCTAACACAGCCTCCCTTTCTGAAGGAGTTGTTGGTAAGGCAGATTTGAGGAAACGGCAAGGGGGGGGGGGTGTCTCGAATTCCAGCCTGTACCCCTGAGATACCTCTTGAAGGATCCAGGGATCTACCTGCGAGCGAGCCCACTGATTGCTGAAGTTTTTGAGACGGCCCCCCACCGTACCTGGCTCCGCCTGCTGAGCCCCAGCGTCATGCGGCGGACTTAGCAGAAGAAGCGGGGGAGGACTTTTGTTCCTGGGAATTGGCTGTATGCTGCAGCTTTTTTCCCCTACCTCTGCCTCTGGGCAGAAAGGACGCGCCTCTACCCCGTCTGCTCTTTTGGGGGCGAAAGGACTGCACCTGATAATACGGTGCTCTCTTTGGTTGTGCGGGGACATGTGGCAAAAATGCTGACTTCCCAGCTGTTGCTGTGGACACTAAGTCTGAAAGACCATCCCCGAACAACTCCTCACCCTTATAAGGCAAAACTTCCATGTGCCTTTTAGAATCTGCATCACCTGTCCACTGCCGGGTCCATAACCCTCTCCTGGCACAAATGGACAGTGCACTTATTTTTGATGCCAGCCGGCAAATATCCCTCTGTGCATCTCTTATGTAAAAGACAGCGTCTTTAATATGCTCTACGTTTAGCAATATAGTGTCCCTGTCTAGGGTGTCAATGTTTTCTGACAGGGAGTCTGACCATGCAGCTGCAGCACTGCACATCCATGCTGAGGCAATAGCTGGTCTCAGTATAATACCAGTGTGTGTATATATAGCTTTCTGGAGAGCCTCCTGCTTTCTGTCAGCAGGTTCCTTTAGGGCGGCCGTATCCTGGGACGGCAGTGCCACCTTTTTTGATAAGCGCGTAAGTGCTTTATCCACCCTAGGGGGTGTTTCCCAACGTGACCTATCCTCTGGCGGGAAAGGGTACGCCATTAGTAATTTTTTTGAAATTACCAATTTTTTATCGGGGGAAGCCCACGCTAGTTCACACACTTCATTCAATTCTTCAGAAGGGGGAAAAACTACTGGTAGTAAACATAATACCCTTTTTTGTGGTACCTGGGGTCACCTCAGAAATGTGTAAAACATTTTTCATTGCCTCAATCATATAACGAGTGGCCCTATTGGACATTACATTAGTCTCTTCGTCGTCGACACTGGTATCAGTATCCGTGTCGACATCTGTGTCTGCCATCTGAGGTAGCGGGCGTTTTAGAGCCCCTGATGACTTTTGAGACGTCTGGGCAGGCACGGGCTGAGAAGCCGGCTGCCCCGCATTTGGCATGTCGTCAAATTTTTAATGTAAGGAGTCGACACTTTTGCGTAATTCCTTCCACAAATCCATCCACTCCGGTGTCTACCCCGCAGGGGGTGACAACACATTTATAGGCACCTGCTCCTCCTCCACATAAGTCTCCTCATCAAACATGTCGACACAGCCGTACCGACACACCGCACACACACAGGGAATGCTCTGACAGAAGACAGGACCCCACAAAGCCCTTTGGGGAGACAGAGAGAGAGTATGCCAGCACACACCAGAGCGCTATATAAATCAGGGATTAACTAAATTATATCCCCTTATAGCTGCTATATGTATATTGCGCCTAAATTTAGTGCTTCCCCTCTCTTTTTTACCCTTTTCTGTAGTGTAGACTGCAGGGGAGAGCCAGGGAGCTTCCTTCCAGTGGAGCTGTGAGGATGAAATGGCGCCAGTGTGCTGAGGGAGATAGCCCCGCCCCTTTTTCGGCTGACTTTTCTCCCGCTTTTTTATGGATTCTGGCAGGGGTATTTATCACATATATAGCCTCTGGGGCTATATATTGTGATATATTTGCCAGCCAAGGTGTATTTATTGCTTCTCAGGGTGCCCCCCCCCCAGCGCCCTGCACCCTCAGTGACCGGAGTGTGAAGTGTGTATGAGGAGCAATGGCGCACAGCTGCAGTGCTGTGCGCTACCTTGGTGAAGACTGATGTCTTCTGCCGCCGATTTTCCGGATTCTTCTTGCTTCTGGCTCTGTCAGGGGGGCGGCGGCGCGGCTCCGGGACCGAACACCAATGGCCGGTTCCATGCGGACGATCCCTCTGGAGCTAATGGTGTCCAGTAGCCTAAGAAGCCCAAGCTACCACCAGTTAGGTAGGTTCGCTTCTTCTCCCCTTAGTCCCTCGCTGCAGTGAGTCTGTTGCCAGCAGATCTCACTGTAAAATAAAAAACCTAAAATATACTTTCTCTCTAGGAGCTCAGGAGAGCCCCTAGTGTGCATCCAGCTCAGCCTGGCACAGGATTCTAACTGAAGTCTGGAGGAGGGTCATAGTGGGAGGAGCCAGTGCACACCAGGTAGTCCTAAATCTTTCTTAGCTGTGCCCAGTCTCCTGCGGAGCCGCTATTCCCCATGGTCCTTACGGAGTCCCCAGCATCCACTAGGACGTCAGAGAAAAATGCATTACTAATGTGTGGCATTATGTGTATAAGGTGCTCTACTATGTGGCGTTGCGTATAGAACGGGCACTACTGTGTCATCTAATGTGAATAAAGAGCAATATGGTGTGGTGTAATGTGAATAAGGAGCAATTCAGTGTGATGTAATGTGAATAAGGGGCTCTACTGTGAGGAGTAACGTTTAAGGTAAAGTGATACTACTGTGGGATGTAATATGAATTATGGACACTATCATATGATCAAATGTGAATAAAGTTGCAGTATTGTGTGGCGTAATTGGAATTGGGGTTACTATTGTGTGGCCATGCGTCTTGCCAGCAAAAACACACTCCTTTTTGGGCTGTGCGCCAAATATGCGAACTGTTCCTATTTAAAATATAGGGGGTACAAACAACAAAATAAGGACTGCTATGGGTGAGGGGTGATGGTGCTGGGAAAGAGGTGCAAGGTCAGAGGTGTAACCAGCGGTGGTGCTAGGGGGCACCAGCCAAAATCTTGCCTAGGGCATCATATTGGTTAGGGCCGGCTCTGAACCTATCCCTGGTACAGGAGTTGGAGGAATTATCCGTTCAGCTATACTGGATAAAGTCTGTGCAAACATAGCCCAAGGTGGATCCATCTGTACATGAATCTGCCTTGTATTTTTAATTAACCCCTGATGAAAGCTAAAACAATTTGCACACAAACCATCCTGAACCAGATCCTGAGAGGATAACACATTTTTGCAAGACAAACATATGAGTGTTGGTGTTGCTGTGAGTGTACCTTCCTCCCCTTTGCCACTCTTAGACATGATAAATAATCAACACTTCCACAGTGTACTACACAATTTGTGACTGTAATCACTTTAAATTTCTTAAAGTGATATACAATCCGACCCTACCCATGCACCAGCATTGAGGATCGGAATAAACAAACTGACAGAAATATAGTAAAGTCAGCAATCACACTAGCAGTCAGTCACATGTTATACATTAGTATATTAAGTAAAGATGAGCGGGTTCGGTTTTACTTGGTTTTACTCGGTTCTCAAAATGGCATCTTATTGGCTCACGGACGTCACGGGTTTTGGATAGCCAATAAGAAAAATCCGGATAAAACCGAACTGGCGTGAATTCTGGCGTTACATCCGAACCCACTCATCTCTAATATTAAGCAATATGAGTACATCATCAACTACAACTACATTTTAAGCATGTAGGAGAACATATTACTGCATCATGTTTAAACAGAGCTAAAGTATTCAGACGCAAATGTGAAAGAAACAACAGTAAATGTATACAGACTCATATGCAACAGGCACTTATCTAACTAATCGTACTCAAAAAGTAGATAGAGACTTTAGTGCTGTATAAACCCTTACTCAGTAGAGTGGGATACAGGGAGACTCACCTTGCTTCTAGGACCGATCAATACGTTAGCAAACGCTGAGTAGATCCAGACGCTACTAGTGTACACTGCCGCTCCATGAACTTATAGTGAACACAGACACTCAGTGAACACGGACGCCCCAGTCACACAGCTGCCTATGCTGTGACTGGGTCCCCTACGTGTACAGCGTCTGAGACGGAAGCGGGAAACTGTTCATGGCGGGAGACTCGGAGGAAACTGGGGAGAGTCGACCAGGAGAGCGTCTGACTCCCCACTGCTGACATCAACCCTAGGCCTCATACTATTGCTAGAGCCTCTGATACCTAAGGCCTAGCGCTGGTGCACTGCACAAAATGGTAAGCTGCTCAATCAGATTGTGATGTCACTCAGGTGCTAAAAGGGAGGGGTAATTCTGTGTAGGAAAAAACAATTTGTGTTCCCTAATGCACACAGAGTGAAAAATATTACTACATAATAGTCAGATAATACGGAGATCTTAGTTGCGTATATCTGCAGATATAGGGTTAAGCCCCCAGGCCGATCGACAAGGCTTCTCCGTCACTGGGGGTCCCTAATACTAGGTATGGGTCCGGGGTGCAGGACCCCATAACGTTGGCACAGGTCGGCTACCCCAGGTCAGCACACAGGTGAGAATTAATAAGGGTTAATAAGAAGCACAGAAGTGCTATGTAAGTGGTGTGATTAAAATAATACAAAAATATATACAAAGTGATAGGGAAAATCATAAGTGTTAATAAAGTGTTAGGGTGTGCCGACCTGAAGCCATGTGGCCTTGCACTGGGAATTTAACCCAGACATATTTGTAATTATTTATGGGGTGGGTGTGGGGTGCAGTGGCCCCTGTGTCGGTATGGCTGGGCGGCTTCAGGTCGGCACACCCTAACACTTTATTAACACTTATGATTTTCCCTATCACTTTATATATTTTTGTATTATTTTAATCACACCACTTACATAGCACTTCTGTGCTTCTTATTAACCCTTATTAATTCTCACCTGTGTGCTGACCTGGGGTAGCCGACCTGTGCCAACGTTATGGGGTCCTGCACCCCGGACCCATACCTAGTATTAGGGACCCCCAGTGACGGAGAAGCCTTGTCGATCGGCCTGGGGGCTTAACCCTATATCTGCAGATATACGCAACTAAGATCTCCGTATTATCTGACTATTATGTAGTAATATTTTTCACTCGGTGTGCATTAGGGAACACAAATTGTTTTTTCCTAGCACTGGTGCACCCAAAGTGGCAGCCACGTCAGCGACTGTTTGGTGGTCTCCTCCCAAAACAGTGCGGCTGTGTCCGTATTCCCCTTCTAAGCGGAACTGATGCCTTACCTTCTCCCTGTGCTCCGGCCACAGACTGGTAACGTCTGCTGAACCCGCTAGTATATCCGACACAGACGCCCGCCGAAACAGCACTGCACTCGTGGGTAAGCGTTGTCGAGACCCGGTGGAGAGTTGTTGGAGCGACTCTAAGGTACGTATAAGACACTGTTTAGAAAGATCACTCAAAAAAATAGTAAGACTATAAAAATAAAATAAGGAAGCTTAGGGCTGCTAAAAACCAACAGCCCTCTGACCATGGTCCGGCTCCTGCCGCACCAAACAAAAAGCTGATTTGCCTGAGCTAGGAGGCGGGGATATATGGACGGGCCCGTTGCATGCTGGGAGACCGGAAAAGCTGTCGCTTCATCATGTCCCATTGTTATCCTGCGGATAACCTGTGGACCCTGCCAGAGAAAATAAAGTTATTACTGTAATGTTAATTGTATGGGAAGGGGAGGGGGGGGGGGGGGGTTGTCTGGCTATGGAGAATCCTCCAGGGGTGGTGGCTACAGGTAACCCTTGGGGGATGGCGGCTATAGCTAACCACCCCCCTAGTGCCTAACCCTAACCCTAGCAGGGCCAGATTAAAAATGTGATGAATGGGACTAAAGCTCCAGGCCTGCACATAAAAATAGGCCCATCATGATGACTGCAAGATAATGACCATTTGCCCTGCTTTCCAAATGGTCAGCCACACATTTATAGAGGTGCACACCCACATGGCTCTGGCCACATCCACATGGCTCTGGCCAAACCCACACAGCACTGGCCATGGCTCCTCCACTATAGGTTCTTTGTCATTTTCAACCCCAGCCCTACGTGGCACTAAATCCGGCCATTCCAAGACATATCCGTCCAATGGTCAAAATACCAATCCATAACATTATTAAAGTCACCCATTCATATTACAGGAGTGTTAGGAGACAGCGCAATGACCTAAATGTTAAAGGTTTAGAGGGGGATATATTCAACCTGATTTTTTATGGAAATTTTAGAAGGTATAACAGTTCTAGATACAGTGTAATACTAGGTTCATCTGTTTGTACATATCACATAGACTAAGATGGCAAGGCACAACCAAGTTGTCTGTCATTCCCCCTTCCCATTGATTTTTTTTGTAGTTTATAGGACTAATAGACTCATATACGGTTTACTATATATATATATATATATATATATATATATATATATATATATAGCTAAAAAGGGATAAGACCTTTCTCGCGCTATATGGTATGGAGAGCTACACCTTAGGGAAAGATACCCCCTGTTAGATGGGATATGATATTGGAAGAAATAGAGAAAAGATTTCCCCAGGGTGTCACGATCCAGGTAATTCCTTATCAGTATTTACCTTCCAAATGCCTCCTGAGACTGTCCCAGCGTTCCAAGCCTGGATTCCATCTGCACTGTCTGTGTGCAGCACGCTGCATCTCTGTCTCTAATCTCTTTACTGTGATTCTGGCAGCTTCATGGTTAAAGCTCACATGCAAGTTACAAACAGTATTTCCCTCCAAATTCAAACATGGGCGCAGCCATGTTTGTTTTCATCACATGTTACTTTTCAGCCAATCAGCTGCACTCTGGTTTCTACCTAATTGCCCAGCAGCTGCACTCTAGACTCTGCTTAATCAGCCGGCCAATCCCTGTTTCCCAGCTGGTATAAATATCTTGTTCCTGGGCTGGAAAGTTGGTCAGTGCTTCAATTGTCTACAGTGATTCCAGTGTGCAGTTCTTCCATGGACTTTCTCTGCAGTACAGCCTGACTCTGCAGTGTCTACATTGCTCCCTGTGACTGGCAGTTACCTGAGACCGGCTTCCAGCTTCTAGCTTCCAGCGGTGCTCTCCCCTGCCAGTAACCATCGGTGTTCCGCCATCGATCCCAAGTCACCATCGGTGTTCCGCCATCGATCTCCAGTAACCATCGGTGTTCCGCCATTAACCATCGGTGTTCCGCCATCGATCCCCAGTAACCATCGGTGTTCCGCCATCAATCCCCAGTAACCATCGGTGTTCCACCATCGATCCCAAGTCTCCATCGGTGTTCCGCCATCGATCCCCAGTAACCATCGGTGTTCCGCCATCGATCCCCAGTAACCATCGGTGTTCCACCATCGATCCCCAGTAACCATCGGTGTTCCACCATCGATCCCAAGTCACCATCAGTGTTCCGCCATCGATCCCAAGTCACCATCGGTGTTCCGTCATCGATCCCAAGTATTTATCTGAACTGTGATTCCTGTTACCTGTTCCAAGTCATCAGTATTCCTCTGAACTGTGTTTAATAAACCTTTGAACTTTCCTTCGTTGTCTTGGTCACGCCTTCGGGCATTTGTTCTAAAGGTTCCTTGCATGTCTAAGAACCCTGTACTGCCTCCCAGGTACACATATACCTCAGCCCCTACAACTGAGGCTTCCCCCTGGTCAGCACCAGCCCTCAGTTGTGACACAGGGAGCTTGTCGTCATTTGATATGTACAAGTTTACTAATACAATCTTAAAATTTACGTTTTATTGTTATTTAAAACATACAATTGATAAAAACTGTTTGACAATTTGCCCAGGTTGACAATAAGATATATTTGTACAGACAATAGTTGTGTTGATATTATTCCATTTCAATCAAAAAACAGTAAATGTTCTTTCCTGAAGCAATGACAGAGACCCTGTCCTAACCCAACGCGTTTCGTCCTACAGACTTCATCAGGGGTACAGTATGGTCTAGATAATACAAAAATATACCATAAACATCTTTTCATTGTATGTTACAAAAAATTTTTTGTTCATACCACTTTAAGGAGTACATTAAATACATACCAAAGGATCAAAATTTGGACAAATATCTTTCGTGTCTTCAAAGGCAATATAATAATTTTTTAAAAATGGTATTGGACCAGATTTCACCGTATGGAATATCTGTAAAATCATAACATGTGTCATACAAACTGTATAACAGACTACGATATATGAAGAGGAATAGGAGAAGGAGGAATGGTTTCAAAGAGGAAAGAGAAAGAAAAGAAAAAGATGACCAAAATGGATTTTCACAGGCTGATTTCCAGTCTGACTGCTTTTTATAAATATATATAAAGTCTAAAGATAGTATAGTCTGGTGGCTTATTATGTTTTTTAAAATATTGGGATGTATCAATTGATTTTATACTCATACACTTGATACCTTATAACAGAAATACAAATATTGTGCAATAAAAAGATGGAGTCTTTATCCTAGTCTTGATGTTTGAATGGCCAGTATAAGGCCAATAGATTTACAAATTTATACAATAAAGAGATGGTGTATTTCCCCTAGTCTTAGTGTTAATATGGCCAATATAAGGCCAATATTATTTATTGCTTTTTCTATCATATTTGTATGAAATATCATACATACCGATTGGAATTAGATAAGACCCATTTGGTGATTATCCACTAAGTAAGGCCTGGTTCAGAAAAATAATTTCAAACCTACAACAAAGAAAAAATCTGTGGTGCTATAGGGTATGGACACTTTTTCATCTTATCTAACGATCCCTATTAAATTAGTCATACATACCATATTGGTAAAATCAAGCGCATGAAGCAGCTAATCACTGGATTACAATCAAGCGGAGTTTGAATAGGGCTAAACTCTTGAGATAGTGCCTGTACAGTGGCGTAACTCCTGCCCCCGCAGTCCTCGCGGTGGCTTGGGGGCGAGGGGCTGCGGGGGCGCCACTGACTACAGCAGACTGACATGCGGACGAGCGCCCGCATGTCAGTCTGCTTTCTCCTGCCATCCGCCGCTTGTTGGAGGGACACGGACGGCACAGCGTGTGCCTCTCCTGTGTCCCTCCTGCATCATCTCCGGCGGCCGCGGGTCTGATAGGGAGAAGTGCCGTCCGTGAGCTCTAATTGGCTCACGGACGGCACTTCCCCCTATTAGACCCGCGGCCGCTGGAGATGATGCAGCAGGAGGGACACAGGAGAGGCTGTGCCCTTCGTGTCCCTCCACAAATCGGCGGCGGCGGCGGCTGGGGAGAGGGGGGGGGGGGGATTATAATATCAGGCAATGGGGCATTATCTGGCACTGGGGGCATATATGGCACTGGGGGGGAATATCTGGCAGGGGGGGGGGGTATCTGGCACTGGGGCATTATCTGGCACTGGGGGGTAATATCTGGGGGGTGGGTGGATATCTGGCACTGGGGCATTATCTGGCACTGGGGGGAATAACTGGCAGGGGGGGATATCTGGCACTGGGGCTTTATCTGGCACTGGGGGGGGGGAATATCTGGCAGGGGGGGGGATATCTGGCACTGGGGCATTATCTGGCACTGGGGGGGAATATCTGGCGGGGGGGGGGATATCTGGCACTGGGGCATTATCTGGCACTGGGGAATAACTGACGGGGGGATATCTGGCACTGGGGCATTATCTGGCACTGGGGGCATATATGACACAGGGGGGGAATAACTGGCAGGGGGGGATATCTGGCACTGGGGCATTATCTGGCACTGGGGGGGAATATCTGGCAGGGGGGGGATATCTGGCACTGGGGCATTATCTGGCACTGGGGGCATATATGGCACTGGGGGGGAATATCTGGCACTAGGGGCATATATGGCACTGGGGGGGGGAATATCTGGCACTTGCGGGGGGGGGGCATATCTGGCACTGGGGGCATATATGGCACTGGGGGGGAATATATGGCACTGGGCATATTTGGCACTGGGGGGGAATATATGGCACTGGGGGCATATGTGGCACTGCGGGGGAATATCTGGCACTGGGGGCATATGTGGCACTGGGGGGGTATATGTGTACCTGGCACATGGGGGGGGGGCTATATTTGGCACTGGGGCATGTGAGTACCTTGCACCGTGGGGGAATATCTGGCACTGGGGACATATGTGGCACTGGGAGCACAGCCCTAGCAACGAGCATGACACCCAGTGCATGAAACACCTGGCAACGAGCATGACACACAGTGCATGAAACACCTGGCAACGAGCATGACACCCAGTGCATGAAACCCCTGGCAACGAGCATGACACCCTGAGCATGAAAACCTCTGGCACCGTGCATGGAACCAAGAGCATGAAACCCCTGGCAACGAGCATGACACCCAGTGCATGAAACCCCTGGCAACGAGCAGGTAATTTAAAAGTAATTAGAAGCCTTACTGTAGGACTTAATGTGTAATGGGCATTACGGTGTGTGGCATAATGTATCACGGACATTGCGGTGTGTTTCATAATGTGTCACAGGCTTTACGGTGTATGGTATACTATATCGCGGGCATTGTGATATGTGGTATAATGTCTCAGGGTCATTGCAGTGTGTGGCATAATGTATCACGGTCATTGCGGTGTGTGTCATAATGTGTCAGGCATTACGGTGTGTGGTATACTATATCACGGGCATTGTGGTATGTGGTATAATGTCTCAGGGTCATTTCAGTGTGGCATAATACATAACGGGCATTGCGGTGTGTGGCATAGGGTGTAACGGGCAGGGCATTGCGGTATGTGCCACAGGCATTACGGTGTATGGTATACTATATCACGGACATTGCGGTGTGTGTCATAATGTGTCACAGACATTGTATGTGCTATAATGTATCAGGGGCATTGCAGTGTGTAGCATAATGTATAACGGGCATTGCGATTCCTGTCATAATGTGTCACAGGCATTACGGTGTGTGGCATAATGTGTCACGGGCATTACGGTGTGTGGCATAATGTGTCGGGAGCATTACAGTGTGTGCATATTGTGTCGTGCATTATTGTGTGTGGAATAATGTCTAAGGGCATTGCAGTATGTGGCATAATGTATACTGGGCATTACTATAATGAGGAAAAATTACAAATAATGTAAGGGGCATGAATCAGGATTATTTTTCTTTCCTGTGGCCGGTCTAAGGAAGCATGTGCCGTTCGTGAGCTCTGATTGGCTCACGAACGGCACTTGCTTCCTTAGACCGGCCGGGGGAGAGCCAGGAGGGACACAGGAGAGACGCGCGATGCGCTCGTGTCCCTCCAACACATAGGGGGGGGGGGGCGGGGGAGCAGGCACTGGGGCATATACCTGGCACTGGGGGGGACAGATCTGGCACTGGGGACATATACCTGGCACTGGGGGGACAGATCTGGCACTGGGGACATATACCTGGCAGTGGGGGGGCATATACCCAGCACTGAGGGCAATGTGTATGATAACGTGCTCTACCTGGCGCAATGTGTATGATAACGTGTTCTACCTGGCGCAATGTGTATGATAACGTGCTCTACCTAGTGCAATGTGTATAATAACGTGCTCTACCAGGCGCATTATGTATAATAACGTGCTCTACCAGGCGCATTGTGTATAATAACGTGTTCTACCTGGCGCAATGTGTATGATAACGTGCTCTACCTGGCGCAATGTGTATGATAACGTGTTCTACCTGGCGCAATGTGTATGATAACGTGCTTTACCAGGCGCATTGTGTATAATAACGTGCTCTACCAGGCGCATTGTGTATAATAACGTGTTCTACCTAGTGCAATGTGTATTATAACGTGCTCTACCTGGCGCATTGTGTATAATAACGTGTTCTACCTGGCGCAATGTGTATGAAAATGTGCTCTACCAGGCACATTGTGTATAATAACGTGTTCTACCTGGCGCAATGTGGCTGATAACGTGCTCTACCAGGCGCATTGTGTATAATAACGTGTTCTACCTGACGCAATGTGTATGATAACTTGCTCTACCTAGCGGCAATGTGTATGATAACATGCTCTACCTGATGCAATGTGTATGATAACTTGCTCTACCTAGCGGCAATGTGTATGATAACATGCTCTACCTGACGCAATGTGTATGATAACTTGCTCTACCTAGCGGCAATGTGTATGATAACATGCTCTACCTGACGCAATGTGTATGATAACTTGCTCTACCTAGCGGCAATGTGTATGATAACATGCTCTACCTGGCGCAATGTGTATGATAACGTGCTCTACCTGGCGCAGTGTGTATAACGTGTTCTACCTGGCGCACTGTGTATGATAACGTGCTCTACCTGGCGCACTGTGTATGATAACGTGCTCTACCTAGCGGCAATGTGTATGATAACGTGCTCTACCTGGTGCAAAGTGCATGACGTGCTGTACCTGGTGCAAAGTGTATGACGTGCTGTACCTGGTGCAAAGTGCATGACGTGCTGTACCTGGTGCAAAGTGCATGACGTGCTGTACCTGGTGCAAAGTGTATGACGTGATCTACCTGGATCAGTGTGCATAGGAGGTTCTACCTGGTGCAATGTGTATAAGCGCCACTACTGTGTGGTGTAATGTGAATTGACACTATTATGTGGTCACGCCCCTTCCCTATGAAGCCACGCCCCTAAAATTTTGCGGCGCGCCTACGGCGCGCACTACCTGTTCTTTAAGGTCTGAGTGGTCTAACACCAATTCACTTTCTGCCTAAGGGCACCAAAATGTCTAGTTACAGCTCTGGTGCAGGGTGTCCTGCATGCTACACAGCCCAGCAGCATTGTCACCCCATCCCCCCCATCTTGCAACACTTTTGGAGTGTCCAAACAAGATTAAAATTAATAAGAACCTTAATTCCGATGGGACCCAGAAAAAGACCGGTAGGACCCCAATTTTTAAAAGTGAAGGGTCCCTGGGACCCACTTTTTTTTTTGGGCTCAGCGCGATCACTGATTGTGTGTGGAATAATGTCTAAGGGCCATTGCAGTATGTGGCATAATGTATACTGGGCATTACTATAAGGAGGAAAAATGACAAATAATGTAAGGGGCATGAATCAGGATTATTTTTCTTTCCTGTGGTGGCCAACGTCTGGGCGTGCAGGTTGCAAAACTGGGGTATAAGGTAGTCTTCTCCTGCAATGCCACGCCCTCCACGCAAAGCCACGCCCATTTCAACAAAGCCACACACCCTTTTTGCCAGCGCGCGCCTGCGGCGCATGCATTTTTCTACCTTTGCTAGTGCCAATTACGGGGTGTATGGGGGGGGGGGGGGGGCGCCGAAGGATTTTTTGGCTTGGGGGAGAAAAATTTCTAGTTACGCCACTGTGCCTGTAGTTAAACAAAAAATGCATATATAGTATGCTACTGATAGATTGATGGCTATTAAGTGTACCCATAGGGATAAAATTCAGAAAAAATCAGAAAAAAATCAGGAAAAGAGGGGGAGACCTTCTTTGGAATAATCTCTAAATTTAACCAATCTGTACAACTCTCGATCAAAACAGCATAATGGCTGTAACAGTACCTGCCAATTAGACAGAGAAATGTGCAGACTATAATGTCATATATTTTTTAGTACATGATGGTGAATATTGAGTTAGTATAGGGATAGAAGGTAGTTATTTATACCTTAATATGCATAAAAATCACAATTTCTATTGTTTCCAACAAATTAATTCTGTAACACAACAGTGTGACATACACTGAAAAAATGATACATTCAGTAACATATCAAAAAAGGCATGGAAACCCATATAATTATAACATATCAGAAAAAGGTATGGGGAACCATAAAGTTGACATGCTTACCTCTCTCCAGTCAGTAACACTCTGAGCTGCTGTATAAACTGCAGGCTGAAATCACTGGCTTTTTAAACCTCATGGTGTACTATGTCACTTCTTGAATAGTAATTAACTAAGTTATGTTTTATACCTATTTTTTGCCCTTTGGTATGGGTATATCTAGTTGGATTTATTATATATGTTACATAATTAACCCTATTATGCATAAGAGAAGTGGGCACAATTGCAACTGTCCAAAAATAGATGGATGATTGAATAATTGCACTCCAAGGTGCACTGGTGTGCGTTCCACCAGGCTCATCTACTTCCTATTCCTCTTCATATATCGTAGTCTGTTATACAGTTTGTATGACACATGTTATGATTTTACAGATATTCCATACAGTGAAATCTGGTCCAATACCATTTTTAAAAAATTATTATATTGCCTTTGAAGACACGAAAGATTTGTCCAAATTTTGATCCTTTGGTATGTATTTAATGTACTCCTTAAAGTGGTATGAACAAAAAAATTTTTGTAACATACAATGAAAAGATGTTTATGGTATATTTTTGTATTATCTAGACCATACTGTACCCCTGATGAAGTCTGTAGGACGAAACACGTTGGGTTAGGACAGGGTCTCTGTCATTGCTTCAGGAAAGAACATTTACTGTTTTTTGATTGAAATGGAATAATATCAACACAACTATTGTCTGTACAAATATATCTTATTGTCAACCTGGGCAAATTGTCAAACAGTTTTTATCAATTGTATGTTTTAAATAACAATAAAACGTCAATTTTAAGATTGTATTAGTAAACTTGTACATATCAAAGTACGACAAGCTCCCTGGGGAAATCTTTTCTCTATTTCTTCCAATATATATATGTATATATATATATATATATATATATATATAATTTATTTATTACATTTGTTTCGCAGTTCCGTACAAAGGACAGTACAGGGAGACAAAACATAGCATTACAGTAAATAAATAACAGAAAAAGAGTACAGGTAACAGAGCACCACACATTCTCAAGACATAATACAGCTAAGATGTAAGTATTGAGGGAGTGATCATCGTACTAGTAGAGGCTGGTGGCCAAAGATGGAGATGAGCCTTTACTAGCAGGGTAAAGATGGTCTTTGAGTAGGGGAGAGCTGCGAGTGAAATGTGTCGAGACGAGGGCTTAGATAAGAGGAAAGAGGGCCCTGCTCTGAAGAGCTGACAATCTAGTGGGGAGGGGCGACAGACAGATGACAAGAGGTGCAGGCAAGCGGGAGTTAGCCTGATGGCAGTATGCAAGCAAAGCTGAGATGTTCACGGCAAGAGGCAGGGGGTGGAGGCGCGGCTTCAGGACTGGGTTATGCATCGGGAGGGTATGCTTTGATGAATAGGTGGGTTTTTAGTGCCCGTTTGAAGCTGTGCAAGGTTGGGGAGAGTCTAATGGAGCGGGGGAGTGCGTTCCACTGAAGGGGTGCAGCACGGGCATAGTCTTGAACACGAGCATGGGAAGCAGTGACCAGGGCGGTGGAGAGGCGACGGTCATTGGTCGACCGTGGGGGGTGGGAGGGAGTATGAAGGGAGAGGAGTTTGAAGAGGATTCTGTAGGGGAATGGGAGCCAGTGTAGATTTTGGCGAAGGGGAGTGGCAGATGTGGTGCGGCGGAAGAGGAAGATAAGCCTAGCTGCAGAGTTTAGCACATGATTGGAGGGGAGCAAGATGGGAACAAGCGAGGCCAGTGAGGAGAACATTGCAGTAGTCAAGTCGTGAGATGACCAGTGAGTGGATGATGAGTTTAGTTGCACTCTGGGAGAGATATGGCCTGATACGAGCAATGTTGCGTAGCTGGAAATGACAGGATTGTGCCAGAGCTTGGATGTGGGGTGCAAAGGAGAGGGAGGAGTCAAGAGTGACACCCAAGCAGCGGAGTTGGGGAACGGGGGAGATGGTGGTGTTGTCAACAGTGGTAGAGATATTGGTTGGGGGTGTTGCTCTGGATGGGGGGAAGATGATGAGTTCAGTTTTGTCCATGTTGAACTTCAGAGAGCGCTCAGACATCCAGGAGGAGATTGCGGAGAGGCAGCTGGAAACCTGGGAGAGGACAGAGGGGGACAGATCAGGAGAGGAGAGGTAGAGTTTTGTGTCATCAGCATAGAGGTGGTATTGAAGGCCAAAGGCGTTAATGAGTGCACCCAGGGAAGAGGTGTACAGGGAGAACAGAAGGGGTCCAAGGACAGAACCCTGAGGGACACCAACAGGAAGGATGGAAGGGTGTGAGGTGGTGCTGGAGGCAGACACAGAGAAGGAGCAGTTAGGGAGGTAAGAAGAAAACCAGTCAAGGACAGTGCTAGAGAGGCCAGCGTTTTGGAGTGTGCACAGGAGGAGAGGATGATCTACAGTATCAAAGGCAGCAGAGAGGTCCAGAAGGATGAGCAGAGAGAAGTGGCCCCTGGACTTGGCCGAAATCAGGTCATTGGTATATATATATATATATATATATATATATATATATATATGTATATACAGTTGCAAGAAAAAGTATGTGAACCCTTTGGAATTTCCTGGATTTGTGCATAAATTGGTCAAAAAATGTGTTCTGATCTTCATCTAAGTCACAACAATAGACAGTCTGCTGAAACTAATACCACACAGACAATTATATGTTGTCATGTTTTTATTGAACACACCTTATAAACATTCACAGTGCAGGGTGGACAAAGTATGTGAACCCCTAGGTTAATGACTTCTCCAAGAGGTAATTTGAGTCAGGAGTCAGCCAGCCTGGAGTCCAATCAATGAGACGAGATTGGAGGTGTTGATTAAAGCTGCCCTGCCCTAAAAAAACACACACCAGTTTTGAGTTTGCAATTCTCAAGAAACATTGCCCGATGTGAACCATGTCTCGCAAAAAAGAGCTCTCTCAGAAGACCTACGATGAAGAATTGCTGACGCATAAAGCTGGAAAGGGTTACAAAAGTATCTCTAAAAGCCTTGATGTTCATCAGTCCACGGTAAGACAAATTGTCTATACATGTGGAGAAAGTTCAGCACTGTTGCTACTCTCCCTAGGAGTGGGTGTCTTGTAAAGATGACTGCAAGAGCACAGCGCAGAATGCTCAATGAAGTGAAGAAGAATCCTAGAGCGTCAGCTAAAGACTTACAGAAATCTCTGGCACATGCTAACATCTCTGTTGATGAATCTACCATACGTAAAATACTGAACAAGAATGGAGTTCATGGGATGATACTACGGAGGAAGCCACTGCTGTCCAAAAAGAACATTGCTGCACGTTTGAAGTTTGCAAAAGAGCACCTGAATGTTCCACAGCACTACTGGGAAAATATTCTGTGGACAGATGAAACCAAAGTTGAGTTGTTTGGAAGGAACACACAACACTATGTGTGGAGAAAAAAAGGCACAGCATACCAACATCAATACCTCATCCCAACTGTGAAGTATGGTGGAGAGAGCATCATGGTTTGGGGCTGCTTTTCTGCCTCAGGGCCTGGACAGATTGCTATCATCGACGGAAAAATGAATTCCCAAGTCTATCAAGACATTTTGCAGGAGAACTTAAGGCCATCTGTCCACCAATTGAAGCTCAACAGAAGGGTGATGCAACAGTACAACGACCCAAAGCACAGAAGTAGATCAACAACAGAATGGCTTCAACAGAAGAAAATACGCCTTCTGGAGTGGCCCAGTCAGAGTCCTGACCTCAAGCCGATTGAGATGCTGTGGCATGACTTCAAAAGAGCGATTCACACCAGACAACCCAAGAATATTGCTGAACTGAAACAGTTTTGTAAAGAGGAATGGTCCAAAATTCCCCCTGACCGTTGTGCAGGTCTGACATGCAACTATAGGAAACGTTTGGTTGAGATTATTGCTGCCAAAGGAGGGTCAACCAGTTATTAAATCCAAGGGTTCACATACTTTGTCCACCCTGCACTGTGAAACTTTACATGGTGTGTTCAATAAAAACATGAGAACATATAATTGTTTGTGTGGTATTAGTTTCAGCAGACTGTTTGTCTATTGTTGTGACTTAGACGAAGATCAGAATACATTTTATGACCAATTTATGCCCAAATTAGGAAATTCCAAAGGTTTCACATACTTTTTCTTGCAACTATATATAAATATATATATATATATAAATATATATATATATATATATAGAAAAACACAGATTCCCAAGTGCGCTAGTAATGTGATGTAATTACACAATTCTTCCAGCGTTTATTTCATCAGAAAATGTGGACTGGAGGATGTTTAGATCTGGGGACCTGTTATAGACACCCCTCACCAAAAAGTCACCCAAACAAGAGGCCAACAGGCCAATTAATAAAAAGTTATTTTAATAACATATGATTAAACATATGAATTTTAGTACACAATATAAAATTATATCAATAAAACACAGCCACAACCAACATGTTTGTAAGATGGATTCTAGATACTCCCTCACCTTTTTCAAGGTGCGAGCTCGAAGGGAGTATCTTCACAAACTAGGGTGCGATTTTCTGACTGACAAACCCAACGCGTTTCGTCCTATCGACTTCATCAGGGGTAACTTGTTTGGGGACAAGATAATATTCTATTTAAGAAAAACTGCTATTGTGAAATAGGAATATCATATATACATATATGTATATACATAAATATGCACTTATATATATATATATATATGTGGTATGAAAAAAAATGTATACCTACCGCATATAAGAAAAAAGGCTAATTCACTCTCGATGGATTTATATGGCAGAACGTAACCTGAAATATGAATAGCACATTCTAAGATGTGTTTGTTTGATGGGACTACTGAAACATTGTTATTATTATCTGTTTTGGTACCACAAAACATACCTCAAATGGGAATTAATCACAGTCTCCTTTATCAGGAATTAGTAGGTGGAATTCCTATATTCAGACTCCTAGCCGGAGTGGTAATTCTTTTTGGATATAAAATCTATAGAATAATAGTGTTTTTGTAAACACTGCCTGATAGAAAAGGAAAAGGGAATCAAATGTAGACTACTTTTAATGGTTTCTCACCTATTGAAACCTATCAGTTGATTATAGGAGATAACATACCTTAAAATTAATTAAGCATGATTCCTTAAAGGCCGTCTAGGTAATACTCTTGATTATAGTCCGTTGGGAGTGCCGACCACATGTATGCCGGCGTTTTAGCAAACTGCTAAAAGGAAACACATAAATGTTGGCATTTATATAGAGATACTTATCCATGTAATTTATTACACGGTCATGCCAATCCTACTATAAACATACCTAAAGTATGGTCTCCAGTTCTTATAATCAAAGTTATTAGTGGTTCAAATGTTGACTCACATGAAATTCTGAAAGAATTTAAACCTCAATTTAATTTTTAGTGTAAGGTGTGTCAGTCATAAAAAATCACTAACAAATATATAAATGTACATACCAAAACTCAAATAGCTGGTTTGATAATCACAGGAATATAAAAGATGCGACTTCCTCAAATAGATCTCAAGGAATAAATCTTTTCAGAGAAATGAGAACATTGTCGTTGTCACATAGAGAACACAAATAGAAATAGTAGCAGTTTACAAAAAATTTTTTTTTACAGAATAAATCCTTTCAAGAAACCAACAACCCTATTGCTATTCATAAGAAGGCTCAGTTCTAATACTAAGAATAATGGCTAAATCCAGCAGATCTCATAAAGTCATTCTTATCAAAAGTCAAAGTGTTATTGATACTTATAAGGGCCCACTTTTAGCAATAAGAAAAATCCCCACTCCTCAGTAACAAACCAGCAAAAGGATTACAGTCATAATTATTAGTTAAAACCTTCACAAGATGAAACAGATAGAAATGATATGAGGACTCACCCTGGAGGAGATTTTGGCTGTATCTGGAAGTCACAGAATGAATTGGTGATTACTGCAGCTGTTATTTAAGCTGCTAGCACACTTACATCACTTCCTTTAATTAGATCGCTCTTCATAATTATATAAGCCTGAATAAAGCTGAAAGACTTTATTTGTAAATCCATATTTTTTCTAGGGAGATCCCTAGGTGGTAGTGATTATTTAATATCAATTTAACATTTATTTTATACCTTACACGGATCTAAAACCACTTTTAGAGGTGCTAAAATGCTTACACCTGATCGGACAAGCATACTTCCGGTATGCGTTCCAATCTGCGTTCCACCTATTGATTCGTTCACTTCCCCTATTCGACTCTTCACTTCATAGGTAGGAGTCAGAGAGAGAGCTGCCTTAATTGGTACAGACTCTCCCTCGAGCCGCACCTCCTTTAATGCACATCGCGTCATGAGACGTGTCCTCCCGTTCCGACACGTCCCATTCCACCAATGCCGGTCGAAAGCGCAATGGGGCGTTTCTACCTACTCTGACGCATTAAGCGTCACTGATGCTGAATGGGCCGGCTTGGCTCCAAGTTCCGTGTGTGACACATCATGGGCACGTGACACAGCGCACACACCCCGATGCGTATAATCCCGTAATCTTAGCTATCTACATAACGGGAACTGCGTCCCTGTATCCTAGCAACCTTTGGTGTGTGACGCATCGTGGACACGTGACACAGTACGCACACCCTGATGTGTATAATCACGTGGTCTCGACTGTCTGCATAACGGGAATCGCGTCCCGGTATCTTAGCAACCTCTAATGTCAACCTATGGCATCCTGATATCCTAGCAACCTCTGATCTCAGCCTGTGGTTTAAATAGTATTACGGTCACCTACCAACCTCTAGGGTTGGCAAGCCCACATGTGAGATGCTGCCTCTTGGCTTCCCTTCCCCGCTATTCATTATATGTGAAAAACATTTTCTCAATTAGAAATGCATATACATTTATTATTCTACTATTCCAAGAGTATTATAAGGGACATGATAAACTTCGATAACCCTTATTCTCTCCGAGAGTGTTATAAGTAATATGATGAACTTCAGTAACAGTTATTTTTATGATTATGACACGAATTTATTGAAAAATATATTAACCTCTCCACCTTTGATAGAACATTAGTTTAATATAAACTCATAACCGTAACATGAATTTTACAGTGAAATTACCCATTTCTCATCCCAATCGCCTTTTTTAAATGATCAAATTTTATTAATTTTATCACTAATTATTTAAATGTGCATATGACTACTAGTATAATTTTTATTCTATATGTGTTTAGTGTTAAATAAAATCTGATATATGTGTATGCATATATACATACATATGTGTACATACACATACATACACATAACTGTGTTACGCACACCAGTGCTAACAGGAGTATACCGGTGTATGAACAGAGAGGGATGCGAGGCAAAACGAACTCACAGACAGTATAACACAACATACACAGGAGGTGATGGAATAACTAATAAACACAAAATGAACGGGGAAGCCCAAAGGCTCAGGAATTGGGTGACTCCCTAGTGTCAGGAATGCTCAGATTACTTCGCTAACACTTGCCTCCCGGTTGCCATGGCGACGTGGCAGTACAGAACAGGAGATCCTAACAGTACCCCCCCTCTGACGAGGGGTCAAAGAACCCCTACCACCGGGTTTATCGGGGAACTGCGAGAAGAAAGAGCGTATCAGTCTGGGGGCATGAAAATCACAACTGCGCACCCACGACCGCTACTCCGGGCCATACCCCTTCCAGTGCACCAAAAATGACAGCCGACCCCGAACCATTTTGGAGTCAAGAACCCTTTCAACCACAAACTCCCTCTGACCCCGTATCAGAAGAGGAGAAGGTCTTCCACTGGAAGAAGGATTACTAACCGCCAGTTTTAAAAGGGAACAATGAAATGTTTTATTGATACCCAATGAACGGGGCAGATCTAACTGAAATGCAACCGGAATGATAACCCTGGTGATCTTATAAGGGCCGATGAACCGGGGGCCTAACTTATGAGATGGCTGTCTCAACTTCAAATTCTTGGTGGACAACCAGACGAAGTCTACTAATTTAAAGCTGCAGGGTCTTCTCCGCTTATCAAAAACCCTTTTGGTCACTAATGACACAGACACAAGGGCTTTCTTAACTTTCCTCCAAATACCCCTAAGGGCCAAAACCACAGAGGAACCACCAGGCATGGAATCCAGGGGGTCAAAAGAATTGGCCTTAGGATGATGCCCATACACACAAAGGAAGGGAGAGATCCCTGTAGCAGAGTGAGCCGCGTTGTTATAGGCAAACTCCGCCATGGACAGATGAGCAACAAAGTCAGTATGACACTTGGAGACATAACACCTGAGGAACTGCTCCAAGGACTGGTTCACCCTCTCAGTCTGCCCATTAGACTGTGGATGGTAGCCTGACGACAAGCTCACAGAAATCTGGAGATCAGAACAAAATGCCCTCCAGAATTTGGCCACAAACTGGGATCCACGGTCAGAGACCACATCAAGTGGCAACCTGTGGAGGCGCACAACATGCTGCATAAATAACTCAGACAGGCGTCTGGCCGATGGCAACCCAACCAGTGGAACGAAATGCGCCATCTTCGAAAACCTGTCAACGACAACCCAAATGGCTGTCATCCCCGAGGATTTGGGCAAGTCCACCACAAAATCCATTGAAATGTGTGTCCATGGCTTAGATGGAATAGAGAGTGGATGTAATGGGCCGACAGGAACCCCTCTAGGAGTTTTATTTCGGGTACAAACGTCACATGCCCGAACCCACTGATCCACATCCCTAGCCACCGAGGGCCACCACACCGCCCTAGACAGCAACTCCCGAGTTCTGGCAATACCCGGATGCCCTGCCGACCTCTTGGCATGGAATTCCAGGAACACTCGCTGTCTTAACCTAGGAGGCACAAACAAGAGACCTACCGGAAGGTCTGGAGGAGCCTGCTCCTGTGCTCTAAGGACTAATGACAAGAGGTCCTGGGTAATGCCCACTTTAATACATGATGGGGACACAATGGGCAATGGCTCCTCGGTGGTCTCTTGGACTGGAGCAAAACTCTGCGAGAGCGCATCAGCTTTGATGTTTTTTGACCCAGGGCGATATGTTATCAAAAAATTAAAGCGAGCAAAAAACAAAGCCCATCGTGCTTGCCTGGCATTGAGCCGCTTCGCTGACTCTAAATATGCCAGATTCTTATGGTCGGTGAGAATTAAGACCACAAACTTAGCCCCCTCAAGCCAGTGTCTCCACTCCCCGAGTGCATCCTTTATAGCCAACAATTCCCGGTTACCCACGTCATAATTCATCTCGGCAGACGAAAATTTACGGGAAAAGTAAGCACAGGGATGAAGGCGATTATCAGACACCCCCATCTGAGAGAGCACTGCCCCAATACCTATCTCAGAGGCATCCACTTCTACCACAAAAGGACGCTCTGGATCTGGGTGTCGCAGCACCTTGGCCGAGACAAATGCCCTTTTGAGACGGGCAAAGGCCGCTTTGGCCTCACAAGACCAGTGAGCAACATCCGCCCCTTTCTTAGTGAGTGCCACCAAGGGGGCCACTATAGACGAAAATCCAGCGATGAACCGTCTATAAAAATTCGCAAAGCCCAGAAAACGCTGAAGCGCCTTCAAACTAGTGGGCTGCACCCAATCCAGGACTGCCTGTACCTTAGAACCCTCCATTTGGAAACCTTCTGAGGAGATAATATACCCTAGAAATGCGATTTGCTGGACTTCAAATTCGCACTTCTCCAGCTTCGCCCCAAGCTGGTGGTCTCTGAGTTTCTGGAGGACTAAGCGTACATGCTTCCGATGTTCCTCCAGGGAATGGGAGAAGATTAGGATGTCATCTAGATAAACAACTAAAAATCTATCCAAATATTCCCTGAGCACATCGTTCATGAATTCCTGGAAGACTGCCGGGGCATTAGAGAGCCCAAAAGGCATCACCAAATATTCATAATGCCCTGAGTGGGTATTAAAGGCAGTCTTCCATTCATCCCCCTCTCTTATTCGGATTAGATTGTAAGTACCGCATAGGTCAATCTTAGAAAAAATGGTGGCAGTACGAAGCTGGTCAAACAAAACCGAAATGAGAGGCAGTGGGTACGAGTTTTTAATCGTGATACGGTTCAATTCCCTGAAGTCGATGCAGGGTCGCAACGAACCGTCCTTTTTACCCACGAAGAAGAACCCCGACCCAACTGGGGACTGTGAGGGTCTGATAAATCCCTTAGCCAAGTTCTCCTGAATGTACTTTGCCATAGCCTGAGTCTCAGGACGTGACAGGGAGTACAACCTGCTCTTGTGAAGCTTAGCATCCGGCAACAAATCAATGGCACAGTCATAGGGGCGATGGGGAGGTAGTACCTCCGCAACTTTTTTGGAGAACGCATCCGCAAAATCTGCATAACATCCTGGCAATCCTGGCAAACTTAGCTGCGAGAGCCTGACTGGAAGGCTCAAGCAACTCCTGAAACAATCACTACCCCAACTAAGAATCTCCCCAGAGACCCAGTTAAATTGAGGGTTATGGGCCCTTAACCAGGGTAACCCCAAAACCAATGGGGCAAAAGAACAGACAGTCACATAGAAAGACAATTTTTCAGAGTGTGTGGCTCCAATAAACAAAGGAATTTGGCTGGTGCAGGAGGTAATTTTACCCTGGGACAATGGTTCCCCGTTTAACCCACAGATCTCAATCTCTGATGCCAAAGGTACTGAGGGAACAGAGTGTTCCAGGGCGAATTGACGGTCCATGAAAACCCCATCGGACCCACTGTCAACAAAGGCCTCAGTCTTGACAGTTTGACCGAGGATCTCCAAAGTCACCGGAATGAGAAAAGTCTTTTTGGGAAAATCTGACTTCTGGCCTGACAGGATATTTCCCATCACCCTCAGGCCCTGAAGTTTTCCGGCTTTTCTGGGCATGATACTACGACATGACCTTTATTCCCACAGTACAAACACAAACCCTGCTGTCTCCTCCGCGTTTTCTCACGCGAGGAGAGGCGGGTAGCCCCAATCTGCATAGGCTCCTCGGAATATTCCTCAGAGTCTGAGGTTCCCTTGGGAAAAAAGGAAACTGCGGTCTCCCTTTCAAGCCTACGCTCTCTCAGCCGTCTATCCACCCGGATGGATAACTGCATGAGCTGATCTAAGCTATCAGGCGAGGGATATTGTACCAGTTGGTCCTTTATCTGGTCAGAAAGGCCCCTTCGGTACTGGTTTCTCAGGGCTGGGTCATTCCACTGGGTATCATGAGCCAACCTCCGAAACTCCGTACTATAAACCTCAGCTGGCCGTCGCCCTTGCTTTAGGACCGTAATCTGAGCCTCGGCTGAAGCCATCTTGTCAGGGTCATCATACAAAATGCCCAGTGCCGTAAAAAAAAGCATCAACACTTTTAAGCGACGGACAGTCAGGCTGCAACCCATATGCCCAGACCTGTGGGTCTCCTTGTAGCAAGGAAATCACCATGCCCACCCGCTGAATCTCCGACCCAGAAGACTGGGGCCTAAGCCTGAAATATAGCTTACAGCTCTCCTCGAAACAAAAAAACTGCGAGCGATCTCCAGAAAAACGATCCGGGAGATTTACTTTCGGCTCCTTAACCCCTAAACTTGCCGCTGCTGCTGCGGGAGCTCCGCTAGCGGCCTGCGGGGTGTTCATTTTAATGGACATCTCATCAAATTGTCGAGTCAGGACCTGCACCTGATCGACCACCTGTTGCAAAGTATTTTGAGGGGTATGCTCCATATTCCCACAAATTTTCAACAGGAGTAGGGCTGCTGAATATGTTACGCACACCAGTGCTAACAGGAGTATACCGGTGTATACTCCTGTTATACTTTTTAGGAATTGGGTTTAGAGATCGGGTGAACCTTCTATCTCTAAACCCAATTCCTAAAAAGAAAAGGGAGTTTAATTGTAGGCCTTTCATAACTCAATATAATAAAGAAAACCGTCTAATCACTAAGATACTAGACAAACATTGGCCGATTTTGCTGAAAGATCCAATTCTTGGACCAGCACTTCCTCCCAAACCACAAGTAGTCTTCAGAAGGGCAAAAAATTTGAAGAGTATATTAGCACCAAGCACATTGAAATCCGAGAAATCTATCATTCAACCCAAACCAAATTTTTTGTTTGAAAAAACTGTGGGATGCTTCCCATGCAATCGGTGTATATGCTGTAAGCATATGGAGAAATCCACTTTCTCCTGGAAGTATGAAAATGGATTTGAATACACTCTAAAAGATAGAGTTAATTGTAATAGTGAGTGGGTTATTTATAGAATAACCTGTAGTTGCAGCCTAATGTATATCGGCAAAACAAAACGCAATGTCAAGTTTAGAATCCAGAAACATCTGCGAGGCATAAAAAATAAAGTAATTAACCACAATTTACCTCGTCATTTTGCTGAAATTCACAACTCCAATGTGAAAGATCTGAAATTTACCATATTGGAATTGATCAAATTAGGCCCTAGAGGAGGCGATAAAGAACGTCTGCTCTCAAGAAGAGAATCCTTTTGGATTTTCACTCTTAACACTCTTCATCCAAATGGCCTTAATGAAAATATAGACATTGTGTCATTCCTTTAGGTTTTTCCATTATAATTCCCATAGGTAGGGCTGCATTCAGGTTATAAACATCTAGTATATGTATACTGCTCATAAGTCAGGTTATCATGTGCTTTTCATAGAGATCATTTTTTGCATATTTTTCTGTTTATTTGTTGGTTTGCTATTGAGTCTTAAAATTTGAATGCTTTATTGTAAAGTTGAAGCCTTAAAAGATGAAGGATCGAACTGATGGAGGAATTTTTCAATATAATTTCTCACATTCACATTTTAGGAGCACATCATTAATATGGGCCGCACGTAGGTTATAGTTCATGAGATATAACTTAATTCATGGCCCATCATAAAAAGATAAATAAATACAATTTATTGGAAATTAACACAATTTAAAAAAAAAGAGGCATACAAGAAGTAGGTCACTATAATAGTAACACATAACAGTTTCACATATTGACACAAATATAATTAGTTCACGATCCTTAGGATGGGACACTTTCACAATTCATAATTTACACCTCACATCATATTAACTGCCTAATGTAGCAGTTATGTGTATGTATGTGTATGTGTATGTACACATATGTATGTATATATGCATACACATATATCAGATTTTATTTAACACTAAACACATATAGAATAAAAATTATACTAGTAGTCATATGCACATTTAAATAATTAGTGATAAAATTAATAAAATATGATCATTTAAAAAAGGCGATTGGGATGAGAAATGGGTAATTTCACTGTAAAATTCATGTTACGGTTATGAGTTTATATTAAAGTAATGTTCTATCAAAGGTGGAGAGGTTAATATATTTTTCAATAAAATCCGTGTCATAATCATAAAAATAACTGTTACTGAAGTTCATCATATTACTTATAACACTCTCGGAGAGAATAAGGGTTATCAAAGTTTATCATGTCCCTTATAATACTCTTGGAATAGTAGAATAATAAATGTATATGCATTTCTAATTGAGAAAATGTTTTTCACATATAATGAATAGCGGGGAAGGGAAGCCAAGAGGCAGCATCTCACATGTGGGCTTGCCAACCCTAGAGGTTGGTAGGTGACCGTAATACTATTTAAACCACAGGCTGAGATCAGAGGTTGCTAGGATATCAGGATGCCATAGGTTGACATTAGAGGTTG